>NC_056741.1:707474402-707766333 GCF_019279795.1 Protopterus annectens
TAACCACAGTGACAATTATGATGTTGTACTGGTTGTCTGGGATAATTACTGCAGCATATCTTGACATCAGTGTTGATTCCTCACCTCAATAGTGTTTTTGTACTTGCCTGCCAGTGTCTCTCTGTGTGGACATTTACTGGAAGAACCTTGATAAGGTGGGACCTCTAGGAGATCCCCCCCACACCAAAGTACACCTCCTGATGGTCTATAGGTTTTTTGGTGGTCCCAAAAATTATTTCAAGGACAATTCTTATAGTAGAATTGCACTGATTATCAGACTTGGCTTGGAAATACATAACTATGAATCTACATATGAAATTGATGCTCAAAATGTGATATCTGAAAATGTGAGGAAGGTGTCGGCCAAAAAGAATTCTCATAGTGATTCCCCAGCTGAAATTTCTAGGATGTGAGAGTCAGACAATCTGGTGGGGGTGTGGCTAGGATTCTGAATGAGTATCAGGAGAATTCCTTTGTTCTCCTACTTTTTTATATTTCCTGGCAGGAAATTAATCTTCTAAATGATCCTAATTATTTATAAACAATTATTTTAACTAACATTAAGTGCTGTCTAGGATTATATCAAGAATTTTTTTTTTAATTTTCAAATATTTGCTATCAAAATCTTGTCTGAAAAATTATTCATACATTCAGTCTGGAAATTAGTCATTCGAAAGCAACTTCACAAGACTCATTCTTTAAAAAGATACTTCAGTCAATTCTCTTAGATATCAGTAGTCATCCTTGAAGACAGATAAAATGGACACTAAATTAGATCATTTTAAAGAAAAGTGTTCAAAACAAATTGAACAAATCCAAGAAGCTCTTCAACAACAGAAGACACAAATACCTGGTACTGAGGACTCTTTAAATAATATATAAGGCAAACTAAATGAAGATGAAAATAGCACTGAATTTTTTTATTACAACAAAATACTCTTTTGCTGAGCAAAATTAAAGACTTAGGGAACAGATCCCTTAGAAATAATACCCATACCTTTGGTCTACCAGAAAAAATGAAAGGGAATAACACTGTAAGCTTTCTGACATCCTGGCTCCCAAAGATATTAGACCTACATGAAGCAATGTCATTCAGAATCAAGACAGCACATACATCTTTAATTACATCCTCCTCAAAGAATAAGCCCTCTCTGAGATCTACAATAGTGAGATTTTGTTCTTCTCAAGATAAGGAATTAATCTTTAAAACTGCCTGGGCAAAATCTCCATTCAAAATAGATGACAAAACAATTCATTTTGACAATAATTATTCTGCAGCAGTCATCTCTAAAAGAAAACGCTTTTGCCTTTAATTAGAGAATGTAAGAAAGACAAGTTAAAGTTCATCTGCTATTCCCTGTCAGACTGAAGATTTTCCTCCCTGATGATGTAAAGTTTTTGAAGACCCTGATGCTGCTTTGTAATATCTACAAACAAAAAATATTTTAAAACAAGTGGATGATAAGGACTGGAACTGTGTTTCCTTAAAGAGACAGTCTGAAAAAGCAGGATGGAAGAGTAATGAAAAGAAGAAGAAGTTAAGAGACAGACAACTTAACACCACTTAATTTTAATAGGCTTTACAATGGTTGTCTATTTTTCACTTTAATTTTTGTTCTTAAAACACATGAATAATCTGCATTCAACTGCTCTATATGGGGTAAAGAGAGCCTGGAGATTCCCTATTATAAGGTCATTTAATTTTCTTTATAAAGTCATTTTAATTTAATTTCAGTAACATTTTACTATTTAATATACATAATTGAGTATGTATAAATTACTAAAATAATCTTTTTCCCCTTTAACAATTCTATATATGAATATATATTTACTGTCCGGTTCTTCTTTGCTTCATTTTATCAAAGTTAGGGTCATAGGTTACTACTAGGCTAACTGCCCTTATGGGCCATTTTAAGCCTAGCCAACTACCACATTTGAGAATCAAACCTTGCATCTTGAGTCCATAAGGTGAACACCTTAACCATTAGTTGTTTGCCTTTGAGTTTGGTAAGTTAATGCATTGGGGTATTGTAAAATCTAACTTTGAACTTTTATCTTGCTGTCACAAGCTTCTTTTTCTGGGTTTATAATATAAAATGCAAAATATATAGTCCTTATGTGGTAACTTGTTTTGACCCAGCCTTTATTATGAAATTGAATAAGCTGAGCTGTTTGCTGATGATCCTAACACTCTATTTAATGTCATATAGTAAATATTGTCCCAGCACATAATGTGTCTTTCATTGTCTATTTCTTCTTGTCTTCACTCTCTGTTACTAGATAATTGGTTGCCATGCTTAAGTTGACACTTGCTGTTGATAAAATGTGTTTGTAATATGGGCGAGGGATGTTTTGAGACTCGGCAGCTCTGAGTGAGGCACTGGCCTTGTGATTGTGGATAGCAGTTGAAAGCAGAGTGGGTGCTTCTTTATGTTCAAGACAACAACATGATATCTACTGGGAAAGCTGTTTGCTTAAAAAAAACACCTTTCTTTTTGGTGTTGTGGCTTCTTTAATATGCTCCTCCTATGCTGCATTGAGTGGTTTATATGTGTTGATGTTGAGTTCGTTGCTGTGGTATGACAATTTGTTTCCTTTCCTGTTTTTTGGAGCATTGATGTATCTTTATATATTACAGTATGAGGGTGAGGGAGTTGCTGTAGCTAAGCAGCACTTTTTTTTTACATGACAGTGTTAAATGTTAAGGGAAATTGTGATCCACTGAGCTTGAGCATTAATTGAAAGTGCAGAACCTTGATATTTCTCTCTGTAAACTGTTTTGTTAGTTTAAGATTCCTACCAAGGTCTCAAGAACTCTAAGCTGACAGATGAGTCCTGGGCATATTAATAAAATTATGCTGCCAGTCAAATCACAGAGGGTGGGCCTCATGTTTTATTCATTAGATGCTATGGTTACACCCAGTTTTGATAGATAAAGGGGGAAAAGTATAAGAACTGTTGTCTTTCCTAAATTGAAATAGCAAAGAAAAATAAATATAATTAATAAAATAAACTTATACATGCTCTTTCCTTTTGGTTGTTGTGCTTGTGTTGAAGCTTGTTGCTGGTGAAGTATGTTTGTGATATGGGTGAGAGATGTTTTGAGACTTGGCAGTTTTGAGTGAGGGACTGGTGTGATTGACAGTTGAAAGTAGATTGGGTGCTTGTGTACGTCCATGGTGATTGTGTGATTCTATTGGGGAAGCTGTTTGCGAGATCGCTTTTCTCTTTGGTGTTGTGTCTGATCTGACATAATCTTGCTGTGGTGTTTTGACTGGTTTGTGTGTGCTGATGGACTAGTTGTTGTGGTGCAGCTGTTTGATTCCTTTCTTTATTTTCAGATCACTGGGGTGTCTACATGTATAGCAGTGGGAGGGCAGGGGAGCTGCTATAACTTGGCAGCTTTTTTCTTTTACATGAAAGTGTTGGATGTTGGGGATTGTGATCCATTTGGCTTGATTGCTGATTGAAAGTGCGGATCTTGGATGTTTTTCTCTGTGAACTGCCTTCTTAATTTAAGCTTCCTGTCAAGGTCTTGAGAACTTTAAACTGACAGTTGAGTCCTAGATATCCTAATGAAATTTTGCTGGCAGTCAAATCACAGAGGGTATGTCTCAGGTTTTTATTCATTAGACACTATAGATACACTCGGTCTTGATAATTTAAGGAAAACAAAGTGTCATAACTTATATAGTAACAACTAAAGAATGCACGTATGGACTTAATAAGGAGTGTAACTGGCATAGTTTTATTTGACTAGTATAGCTTTAACATTCTGAATTTTTTATGTAATTAATTGTTTAATTGTTTAATTGCATTTGATCTGTTTTATATATATTGCTTGGAGTGAGTCTTGTATTTTTTTACTCTGTAAAGGCTGTGGCCGAGGCGCTAGAGAAGTTGAACTGAAGAGTTGAACTGTTCATTAAATTTTATGAAAGTAGAGCTGTTACTCACTGGTATTCTTTAGTTGTTGCTATATTTTATGATCTTCAGACATTGTTGTTGCTTAAAGTGTCATAACTGTTGTTTTTGCTAAAAGGAATTATCAGAGAATAACAAATACAAGCAATAAAATAAATGTATGCAGGCTCTTTCCTCTAATTGTCTCTCTTATGAAAATGAGAGATCAATCAGCTATCACATTTTATTTTGAACAGCTGCTTTCATATTTACACTGTCTGATATAAGACTGAGTCTGAAATTTAAATGTTTTGATCATTTGAAGTATAAATCTAAGTTGTGTTTGGTTCATTCAGTTAATAGAATTACTGCATACATCAGAATAACAAGAAATTAGATGTTAAAAGATCTGAGTTTGCATATTACATAGAACTTTACTTTATGAAATGTTGAATTTGATATTATAAGAAACTATCTGACTTAACTTATTAGCTAATAAATATAAATACATTCATACATGTAATTATGGATAGGTTTGTAATAACATATAATAAAAAAATAGAAATAATGGAACTAGTGATATAGAATTTCTGCTTGGAGTACATAGGCATATATCTATTAAGATGCTAATAGGGAATATTCTAGATACTAAATGTTTCATAACTATTCATATGACTGGTAAAGAATGGGATTTTTTTAATGAAGACTGGTTTGTTATTCTGATATTTTGACATATAATTTTATTTAAGTAGCAGGGTGGAAGTACTCTCACTCTTATTGATGGGTAGGAATGTGTGGGTAGTTTGTATTTCCAAACTAGGGGTTTTAGACTCCATGTGGGGTTTGAGGGATTTTATTTTTTATTTATTTTATTTAACATTTGTTGACCAGGAAAGTCCGACTAGGTTCCACAGAGCCTGTTTTCAGTGGAGGCCCGGGGAGAAATGCTCCAGATGCATGTCTTTGGAATGTGGGAGGAAACCGGAGTACCTGGAGGAAACCCATGTGAACACAGGGAGAACATGCAAACTCCACACAGAAGGTACCCCAGCCGAGAATCGAACCGGAGAACCTCTTGCTGTGAGGCGACAACGTTAACCGCTGCACCACTGTGCCACCCTAATATTTAGATATGTATGTTTTACATTTTGGGATAAATGTTATTCTTTTGGGGTGTCTACTACTGTTATTAATATTTATACAGTTAACAATTTACTTCTTATTGATTATATGAGTTCTAATATTACGTTCCTGATTTTAAAAGTGGTTCAGTGTTACTATTATTTTGAAACAATGAAAATATTTCTAGTATATTCTTTAAACCTTTGATATGTCAACTCAAGTGTATTTTTATTAATATTAATACTTCCGCGGTGGTGCAGCGGTAGCATTGTTGCCTCACAGTAAGAGGTTCTCCTGTTTGATTCTCGGCTTGGGTTGGGAGTGCCTTCAGTGTGGAGTCTGCATGTCCTCCCCACAGTTGAGTGAGCGTTCGAAAGACATGCGTTGAATGGGCGTGCCTTCGTTGAAAGTTGGGCATTGGGCTGGCAACTCAACACCATAAAAAACAACTGCCAATTATAAGCAGACCGGAGTTCCGCTGTGGCGACACCTAACCGGGAAAAGCCGAAAGACAAACAACAACAACAACATTACTGGTTTAAATCATGACTGTAGGAGAGGGAGCTTAAACAGGTATTTAAAATTATCTAATTCCCAGCTTATTTTTTTTTTTTTTTTTATGAGGCACATTTATTACAGACAGATATAGACAGACTTGTACTAAGACATTTTGTGTGCTAGTTAGTTTTTATTATAATCAGAAAAATAGAGGGTTTGCTATTTTATGGAGAAATACTTTGCCCATGCCTAAGATTATTGGATCATACAATGATGAGAAGGGAATTTTCTGTTCAGTAACATTAGAAATTAATAGAAAAATATATGTTTTCATTAATGAATATTAGATTCCAAGAATAGAAGCTAGTAGGGCGGCCACGGTGGTGCAGTGGTTAGCATTGCCGCCTCACAGCAAAAGGTTCTCCGGTTCGATCCTCGGCTGGGGTGCCTTCTGTGCGGAGTCTGCATGTCCTCCCTGTGGTCGCGTGGGTTTCCTCCGGGTGCTCCGGTTTCCTCCCACATCCCAAAGACATGCTGCAGGTGGATTGGACACTCTAAATTGGCCCTAGGTGTGCGTGTGAGTGTGCCTTCTGTGGAAGGTTGGGCGCCGGGCTGGCAACTCGACACCGTAAAACTCCACTGCCATTCAATGTGCGGACAAGGTGATCCGCTGTGGCGACCCCTAACCGGGAAAAGCCGAAAGAAGAAGAAGATTCCAAGAATAGAAGCTAGTACTGTTAGAAATCAATTGAAGCAAACTGTCCAAATTTCAAAAGGTAGTATTATACTAGCAGGAGATTATAATTGTATACTAAAGGCTGATAATATTAATTCTACTAGAAAGAGAAAAATAGCCCCAGAAAAAGAATTAATAAAATGTATTGACTTATGTCATATTAAAGGCATGAATTATTTCTCAGATTCAGATTCACTTTTCTTCACTCATTATTCAAACAGACATGGAACTCAAGCTAGAATTGATAGACTATATATTTCTATTGAGTTACTACATAGATTAAATAAAGTCAAATAAATACTGTGTCTACTTTCAGATCATAATGCTATAACATTTGAGCTGACATTAAAAAGTAGCAATAATATACCTACTAGATGCATGCCTGCTTACATAACTAACGTGACAGATTTTAAAGATCTTTTCATGAAAGAAATGAAGACTTTTATTACAATTAATTATACAGATAACATTTCTGAGATTTATATTTGGGACTCTCTAAAGGCCTATCTATATGCTAGAATTTTATCTTGGTATAGTTTTAAAAAAACAGTGGGACAAGGAAATGATTGAGTTACAAGAAAAACTGATAAGTTAAAACTACATAGTTAACAGACAAACACCAATATGACAAAAGAAATGAATAGCTTAAATATTAAATATTTATAGATTTTAAATCATAAGATTAGAATTAATTTGGAAAGGGTTAAGATTACAAATTTCACTGTTAATCCTAAATGTATGCATAACTTAGCTAATAGAACAAAAATCTTAAATAGATCCAGTCATATCAAGAAAATATTTACTAACAAGAGTAGGAAAAAGGTCACTGAAATTGAAGACATCCTGAAAGAATTTATAAGTCATTTTGATACAAT
Organism: Protopterus annectens; assembly: GCF_019279795.1. Lineage (NCBI taxonomy): Eukaryota > Metazoa > Chordata > Ceratodontiformes > Protopteridae > Protopterus > Protopterus annectens. The sequence continues at coordinate 707,481,537 of NC_056741.1, forward strand.
CAAAAAAACAACACATTAATGGACTGTCAGGAAGAAATCAAAACATTTATTAGGAATTATATTAATAACAAATTAACTAAAGAACAGATGAAAATAACTGATAAACCTATTACTTTCTCAGAACTTAAAACTCCATTTAACAGATTAAAATCTAATAAGGTTCCTGGTCATGATGGTATCATACATGAACTCAATAAATCAATGTAAAAAAAGCCTTTTCTATCTTACTTCTTTTCATTTGTTAAAGAATTAGTAAATGTTCCTCCATCCTGGAAGTATACTTGTGTCTCAACAACTCTAAAAGCAGGTAAATATTCTATTAAATGGTCCTCTTATAGACTAATATCTTTATTAAATACAGATTATAAATTATTTATGGCTATTCATGCTAATAGAATAAAACAGTTTCTATCACAGACCTGGACATTGTACATCTGGCCCTTTGGCTGTCTCTGACCGGCCCATGAGAAGTCAGACAAAATGCTTGCTAATTGCCAGAACTTACACTGTTTTTTTTTTTCAGACTATCCAGTAATCAAACCGATTCTCCAGCAGTCTGGAAAACACTGTGTAAACTCTAGTATTCTGTTTCAAAAAAGAAGCAGACTATTGGAGTTTGTTAAGTCGGTGGATTTACTATGCATTTTTTACAGAAAAGCATAAAAAATTGGCAGAATGAAGACATCAGGAATGGAAAAAGGCAGGAGAGGGGAGTAAGTGGGTGGAGTTATGCCATCCCTGGAGGAGTAATTAGTACAGCTCTTCCTGCAGAAGCTCCAAAGATCCAACTGGGGTAAGGCCACAACTGTACACTTTTTTGCTTGAGGCCAGGACTCTTTGGCATGAGCCTAAAGAAGGGCTACTTCTTACCCTACTCAAGCTTAGCAGTTCTGCAGATGTCTGCATCTGCACTGGACTGCTTGCAGTGCTGTAGTGGACCTGGCAGTAATGAAGGGGATGGAGTTAAGAATATACAGAATCACCAAACCTTACTCTTCTGACTCAGCTGTCTAACATAAGCTTTTTTTTTGGTTACTGACCTTTACTTGCTCGTTCTGTTTCTTTCACTCATGCTGTTTCCTTCACATCTCTTAATGGACCTCTGTACTCTTTTTCTGCTAACTAACTATCTTTAGACATGTGTTTCACTTTTTTTCACAATTGCAACAAAATCTTCTCAGTTTGTGCTCCTGTTCTGTAGAATTCTATCCTAAACAGTGTTCGGTCTCTATCTTCTCTTCAAAATTTCAGTCTGCCCAAAAAACATTTTTGAGTGTGGCAAGGACAAATCTGTTTCAAGGGGGTAACTTCCCAGATGCTTATGTAGCAGCATGTAGTGAGCCATTAACATAGGTTTTAATTTACAATATAAAATGTTTGTTCCTGTTCATAGTATATCTGCCATAAGTATTTGCTTGTGCATTTATGCTAACTTTGCTTGTTATAATGTTTTCTGCTTTACTGTGAATATAGTTTTATTGTCCTTTAGTTTTGGCTTATTAAAATATCACTTTTTTCTGAGTTCAATTCAGCCTATTGGCCCAGCCCTCCAGAACAGTCCCAGTTCCTCATGTGGTCCCATGAGAAAATTAATTGCCCACCCCTGTTCTACCATCTATGGTTAGTAGTGACCAAAATGTATTCATATTAAACAGGAATTCATATAACATTAAAAGAATATTGACAATAATCTATTATGTAACTAAAACAAAAGGCAAACTAACATTAATAAGTGTAGATATTGACAGTGCTTTTGACTCTGTTAGTTGAAATTATCTTTCATTAGAATTAAAAGAAAGTAACTTCTTGAGCGACTTCATACATCTTATTACTCTTCTTTATGAAAACTCTCATCATCATCTTCTTTCAGCTGTTCCCATTAGGGGTCGCCACAGCAGATCACCTGTTTCCATTTCTTCCTGTCCTCTGCATCTTGCTCTATCACAGCAACCACCTGCATGTCCTCTCTCACCACATCCATAAACCTTATCTTAGGCCTTCCTCTTTTCCTGTTACCTGGTAGCTTCATCCTTAGCATCTTTTTCCCAATATACTCAGCATCCCTCCTCAGCACATGTCCAAACCAACGTAATCGTGCCTCTCTGGCTTTGTCTCCAAACCTTCCAACCTGGGCTGACCCTCTAATATACTTATTCCTAATCCTGTCCACCCTCGTCACACCCAGTGCAAATCTTAACATCTTTAATTCTGCCACATCCAGCTCAAACTCCTGCCTTTTTGTTAGTGCCACTGTCTCCAACCCATATAACATAGCTGGTCTCACTACCCTCTTGTAGACCTTCCCTTTCACTCTTACAGGTACTTGTCTGTCACAAATCACTACTGACACTCTTCTCCACCCACTCCATCCTGCCTGTACTCTCTTCTTCACCTCTGTTCCACACTCACCGTTACTCTGAACTATTGACCCCAAGTATTTAAACTCATCCACCTTTGCCACCTCTACTCCTTGCATCCTCACCATTCCTCTATCCTCCCTCTCATTCATACACATATATTCTGTCTTAGTCCTGTTGACCTTCATTCCTCTTCTCTCTAGAGCATATCTCCATCTCTCCAGGGTCTCCTCCACCGGTTCCCTACTCTCACTACAGATCACAATGTCATCTGCAAACATCATAGTCCACAGGGACTCCTGTCTGATCTCGTCTGTCAACCTGTCCATCACCATTGCAAATAATAAAGGGCTCAGAGCTGATCCTTGATGTAACCCCACCTCCACCTTAAACGCATCCGTCACTCCCACCGCAGACCTCACCACTGTTACACTACCCTTGTACATATCCTGTACCACTCTTACATACTTTTCTGACACTCCTGACTTCCTCATACAATACCACAACTCCTCTCTAGGCACCCTGTCATATGCTTTCTCTAAGTCTACAAAAAACAATGCAACTCATTCCGACATTCTCTGTACTTCTCCATCAACACTCTCAGAGCAAAGATCGCATCTGTAGTGCTCTTTCCTGGCATGAAACCATACTGCTGATCACTAATCATCACGTCCCTTCTTAACCTTGCTTCCACTACTCTTTCCCATAACTTCATGCTGTGACTAATCAATTTTATCCCTCTGTAGTTACTACAGCTCTGCACATCACCCTTATTCTTACAAATCGGTACCAAAACACTTTTTCTCCATTCCTCAGGCGTCCTCTCACTTTCCAAGATTTCATTAAACAATCCGGTTAAAAACTCCACTGCCATTTCACCTAAACACCTCCATGCTTCCACAGGTATGTCATCTGGGCCAACAGCCTTTCCATTCTTCATTCTCTTCATAGCTATCCTTACTTCCTCCTTGCTAATCCATTGTACTTCATGATTTACTATCCCTACATCATCCAACCTTCTCTCCCTCTCATTCTCTTCATTCATCAACCCCTCAAAGTACTCTTTCCATCTCCTCAACACACTCTCCTTGCTTGTGAGTATGTTTCCCTCATTATCCTTTATCACCTTTACCTGCTGCACATCTTTTCTAGCTCAGTCCCTCTGTCTAGCCAATCGGTACAGGTCCTTTTCTCCCTCCTTAGTGTCCAACCTTTCATACAACTCTTCATATGCCTTATCCTTAGCCTTCGCCACCTCTCTTTGCCATACACCTCATCTCCTTATACTCCTGTCTACTTTCTTCATCTCTCTGACAATCCCACTGCTTCTTTGCCAGCCTCTTTCTCTGTATACTCTCCTGTATGTCCTCATTCCACCACCATGTCTCCTTGTCGTCCTTCCTCTGTCCAGATGTGATACCAAGCACCTTTCTAGCTGTCTCCCTTACTAGCTCTGCTGTAGTTACCCAGCTATTTGGTAACTCTTTACTGCCACCCAGTGCCTGCCTTAACTCATCCCTGAACTCCACCTCACAATTACCCTTTTTCAATTTCCACCACTTGATCCTTGGTGCTGCCCTCACACTCCTCCTCCTCTTCTTGATAACCAGCGTCATCCTACAAACCACTATCCTATGCTGCCTAACAACACTTTCTCCAGTCACCACTTTACAGTCTCCAATCGCCTTCAAACTGGCCCTCCTACATAAGATATAATCCACCTGTGTGCATCTTCCTCCACTCTTGTATGTCACCCTATGCTCCTCCCTCTTGTTAAAATACATATTCACCACAGCCATGTCCATCCTTTTCGCAAAATCCACTACCATCTGACCTTCTGCATTCCTTTGTTTAACACCATACCTACCCATCACTTCCTCATCCCCTCTGTTCCCTTCACCAACATGCCCATTGAAATCTGCTCCAATCACCACTCTCTCACCCTTGGGTACAGTCATCACCACTTCATCCAATTCACTCCAAAATTTTTCTTTCTCATCCATTGCACACCCAACTTGTGGAGCATACGCACTAACAACATTCATCATTACACCATCAATTTCCAGATTCATAAACATCACTCTATCTGACACTCTTTTCACCTCCAAAACACTCTCAGCATACTGTTCCTTCAGAATAACTCCTACGCCATTTTTCCTCCCATCCACACCATGATAAAACAATTCGAACCCACCTCCGATACACCTAGCCTTACTCCCCTTCCATCTGGTCTCTTGCACACACAATATACCAACCTTCCTTCTGTCCATCATATCAGCTAGCTCTCTCCCTATACCAGTCATACTGCCAACATTCAAAGTTCCGACCCTCACTACCACAGTCCTAGCCTTTCTCCTCTCCTCCTGCCTTCGGCCATGTCTTCCGCCTCTTCTCCTCCTTCGGCCAACAGTAGCCCAATTTCCACCAGCACCCTGTAGGCTAACAGTACTGGTGGTGGTCATTGATAACCCGGGCCTCGACCGAAACACTCATGCATTTATTAAAATAGGTACTCATACTTCCGGGTCAATTAGGCTTTCTAATGGAACCAAACAAGGATGTCCTCTCTTGCCTTTACTCTTTACTTTAGTCATAGAACTATTTGCTAATTTTATAAGATCAAATTCAAACATAAAAGGTATTTGCAGATGATATTTTATTGACCTTAAATGAATGTAATAGTATGCTAACAGATGTCTTTGAAACAATGAAAATCTTTCAGAAGAAATCTCACCTTAGTTTTAATGATAGTAAAACCAAAAAAATACCCATGAATTTTAATATTAAAGATATAGATAAAGCTTTTACCAAATATATATTTAGGGAAAAATACATTATTTTGGGATAATTATCACTGATAACATTAGTGATATAATAACCCAGCTATAATAATAGCTTAATTTTAATAAATGATCTAGTAAACAATTGGAACAAATATATCTTCATTATGGAAGAGAGACTTTCCATAATTAAAATTATTATTTTGCCAAAAATATTATATATCACACAACTGTTATCTTTACCACCACCAAAAAAACTGTATACAACAATATATTTTCTTTAATGCTAATTTTGTATGGTTTCCTAATAAGCCTATATTAGCTGCAATTCATCATACTAGAGATTGGTCTTTTGGTGGTATTGGTCTACCAGACTTAGCGTTATATTCAATAGCTTCAATCATTAATACTGTAATGGTATGGTCAAATAATTACTATACTGCTAGATGGAAAGAGCTCCAAGAAATTGTTTTATTAGAAACTATTTATTTTAACAATTTAAACCACAATTCAATTTCAAATAATGTTTTACTTTGGTTATTAAAACAGTATTTTTCAAATAATACTAATAAACCAATTAGTCCTACCTGTCTATCTATTATAATGAATACCTTAAGAAATTTTATTAACATAAATCCAACGTATAAAGCATAGTTTTTCCTCATTTTCCAATAGCTTATACTCATAATAATATTTCCACTTTTAACATACAAACAATGATTACTTTTAAAGAAAGTAACTTGATATATTGGCTTCAGTTAATGGACAAGACAAATTACATTCTGTTGATTATGTAATAAATAAAATTGATTTGGATAAAGATATGTGGTTGCATGCACCAAACTGTAGACAGTTCCTTGAACACAATACTAAATTAATTCAACAAACTGTAATAAATTCTGTTCATAAATTGATTACTTTTCTTTTTGCACACAACAGAACACAGTTGTGAAAGATCTTTTATCTAAATTATATAAAGTGATTAAAAATTAAATAGAACGTAATAGTGATAGTTATTGGAATTTTATTTTAGATTTAATAAGTCTCCAAATGAAGAGGATAAAAGATTAATTTTACAGTCATCAAAACAAACTACCTCTTCACTCAAATGGAGATGATTTTCTTGGAAATGTATTCATAATCTTTCTTTATCCGTCATAGAATTGAATTAATGTTTAAGAAAAAGATGGCTTGTTGGAGATGTAAATTAGAGGTGAAAGCAGATTGGCAACATATGTTTTTTGATTGTGTTGTGCTTAAACCCTACTGGTACAATATAATTTTTTTCATGCAGGTTCTATTTATGGACAAATTTACTTTAACAAAATCCTTAATTTTATTTCATTCCCCAACACCTTATTGTGTTTCAAGATTAAGGTATCCACTTTTATGGAGCATCTTATCAATCTCAAGAAAAGTTATAAGAAAAAATTAGAAAAATGAATCTCTCTGTCTTCTAATGAATTCATCGACATTGCATCAGAAGCTTCTCAGTTGGAACTTATTATCATCAGAACAAGAACCACCAGAATCATTTCTTCATACAACATGTGGCACAATCTTAAATAACTACTAAATAAATAATTTCTGTTTTTTTACATAATAATTTGTTAACTGATGAAATTTATTAGAACTCTCATTGTTCAAATAGACACGCTTATAAATAGTTGTATTGTTTTTTGAAAAAAAAAAAGGAACTCTGTTGGGTAGGCAGCAGTGTGAAATGTAAAAAGCATCAGGTAAAATATTGCTGGCACTTTCATATGTAAAGATATATCAACTCCCTGTGGAAGCCTTCCTTTAAAGGAGCTTATCCTGCCATAATGTAACTTGCTATCATAATACTCTACTGTATTTATATTTTATTGAGAACCAAGCCATGCAGGCTGTGATTCAGCACTGAATAGGATTGAAAGCTTGCCCATCAAGTTCTAGTACATCAATTTGAAAATTAAATATCTGATAAAGACATGTTAGATATAAGTCTGTAAAACATATGAAAGTAGGGATTGAGTCATTGATCATTACAATTTGTATACAGACAGAACCCAGTTTAACTTAATGACCTGAGTTCCCTTAAGCCATACCTTGGTGTTCATTTTTGTTCCAAAAATATTGCTCCTATTAAACAACCAAGTTTCTGAAACTCAAATATCTGTTATCTGTATTAACTATTCAATGACCAATGTCTTATCCACGAGACCCCCCCCCTATACCAACTGAAACATTTACAATAAATGGCTTGCCTTTCCACATTATAGGCCCCGCTGCTATTATTCATCTTCTAAATCATTTTAAGGAGGGAGGATTTGGGCCTGAGGCACAGTGTTGGAAGTAATACAAGCTCTTCTAGTATCAACCCTTTCTTACAAAGAAAAAAAGTTAATTGTAAAGTACAATACTTCAGATCTCCTGGTTGACTGGTTGTCCTAAAAGTATACCTATGTAGGTACTGCAGCTACTTAAATCTGTGTTACATCTTCACAGGCCAATACTGTAGTCCCGTTGTATTCAGCCCTCATTTGACCATTAATCAAGTGCAGTGTCATGTACTTAACTAAGCACTTACAGCAGCTAGAGTGACCTCATGGGTTCCTCAAAAAGAAAATACAGGGTGTAAACAACATGAACTATGCAGCTATACTAAAAGCCCTATCCCTTTACTCTGTCTCCTACCAACTATTAAAAAGTGACCTGTGCCTAACCTACAAGGCACTCACAAATCCAGCTCTAATGCAGCTGCTACACATCCACAAGTCAGACAACATGACAGCCACCCAATCTAGGGATCTAAACTTAGTCAGCAACTCAAATAAAACATACTGGAGAGACATATATGCATTTCATCAGAGACTGATCCCTCTTTGGAACATGCTTTCTATTCACATTAAGCAGAGCCCTTCCCTGGCCTTTTTCAAATGCAGTTTGGATCAACAGATGGAGAACTGCAAATTCATACCCGGGGTAGTGCCTATGTCCCTTATTCAATGCACAGGCACAAATCCATGCCATTCTCTTGCCCATAGGGACCATAAATTGGGTAAAATTGGATTATATTGGCTAGGCTTTTAGGGGCCCTTAAGCCATTAGCCTAGTAATCTCCTATAAACCTATGAACCTATGAATACAAGAGTGCATTGTTCGTGTGCTTTAGAAAAAATAAATGCCATAGTACTTCCACTGCACATGGGTAGGGATGCTGACCAGCCTTGATAACTAAAAGCTGTCATTTTTGGTTAGTTAACATGCAGTAATATTAGAGCAGAAAGTTTGCCACCACCTGACAGGTTATCTGGAACTTTAAATGTTGTAGTCAAATGCCCATCATAGCTTCAAAGAGTTTGCTCTTCTCTAATATTGTCTCTGACCTCTGGCTCAGGATCATTGCCCATGAACAGTTATATGCTCATTCCTTCCTCATTGTATTGCCCTCTTATGAGGGAAGCAAGAGCTAGGTAATAGGAAGCTGAGTCATAATACTGCTACTAGTAAAGGGATTTTCTATTGAGGCCCTAACATTCCTTGAAATCAACATGTACCATGTGTAAACATGACCTTGTGTATGCATACTACCTCACAAACACTTCACTCCTAGTAGATTTGCTAACTTTCTGTTACTCTTTAAGTGATGCACGTGTCCCCTGGTTTCTATCAGGGGATACCAAAGTATCAGCATCTTCTCTAATACTCTCCATAAAGAAGGAGTGAAGCCCATCAGATGCTTGATCCTTCTCTGCTCCTGGCCTACTATTCAGGCCCAGAAGGTCAGTGTGGTCAGAGTAAATGGAAAACCTGAATTTCTTTTTTTGGGAAGCCCAAAGGTTTGACAGATGTCACTATCCCAGACAAAGAAAGGAACTCCTTTTCTGTGTCATTGAACTGGCAAGACAACTGCAAATCTATTTATATCGCCAGTCAAGATTTGGATTTACAGTCCTGGGTTCATACAGAATGGCCATTTGAAAGTAATTCATCTTTAGACTGTCACAGCTAACCTTAACCTCCTTTGCTGTAAACTGCCATATCTTGATTTGGATGTGCAAAATGGTCTCTGGTTCAGGAACTAAGGAAAGACGAAGGTGGGCATAGAGAATAAGATGATTCAACGCTTTCTTTGACCCTATGTAAATATATTCTAGTTTTGGAATATTTCTTCAACCGTTCACTAATTTTCTCATCATCAGACTTGCTATCAACTTTCTAAAGTTGAAGGAAAGTTAGACTGTTCAGAATGCCTCCATTGTCATATGTAGTAGACAGTACAAGACTGACTTGGTGTTCCAGTTTGGTGTGGTTACTGTTGATCAGGTCATAGAACTAGTGTTAAGGTCAGACCAATATTGACAGTGTTAACATCTGGGCTCCCTCTAGCATGGTCACCAGACACTAAGCTTCATTCAGATCAGAAATCTAAAAGCTATATCTCACAGAAACCTGAATGACATTTTAGATCAGCTACTAGTAATTCATAGTGCAGGTGTTCCTGATACTCAAATGCAGGCCTATAAGAAGCTGTCTGATGTGATTTGGATCAGCTTACTCCAATGCCTAGTGCTTATGGTAGCTCACAAACATTGGCATGATCTTGCTCTTTATGATTGTACTTTTTATTTTATGTCCAGCTTCTTCCCTCTTAGACCCCATGAATTTTGAGATTGATTGTTTTCATCCTCAACATCTTTTGGTTCATCTGTTTTCTATATTGTGTATTTCTTTCTAAAGAAATGACTGAGTCATCTGTTTTAATGAAGGCAGTAATTACATTGATCATCAGGAAACTATCTTTGGATCAACATTAATGGAAATTGGTAGAACTCTCATTGAAGCTCCCTTTTGAAGAAAAGGTTGCCAAGAAGTTGTCTACAGTCTCGCCACTCTGGTGGCATAGAGGGATAAAGACCTGACTGACCTGGCTTCAATAAGCAGCTCGAGTGACTGGCAGAGTGGCAGGGAAGGGATGGGTGTGCCCATCCAAGGTGGAAGGGCACTCATCGATATGCTCCCTAATGAGAGGTGTGGTCCAAAAATGGGAGGCATGGTCCAAAAGAAGGGAGTTGCCCTCAGACATAATAAATGAGTGTGGCAAGGGCAGAAAAAGGGAGTGAATATGTCATAAAAAATCCCCCCTGGATTGGAAGCATAGACGAGCTGAGTACCCAGGCCCCAGCAGTAATGGAGTAAGTCTAGAGGGGGGTTGGAGAGTAGCTGGTAGACCTAGCAGAGACACTATATACTGTGTTGGTAAACATGAGGTCCAAGGAGACCAAAAAGGCAAATAAGTTGTTTGCAGTCTCATGCCTATAAAATCCATTACATTGCGGCTTTAGCACTTGACATAGCACTAAGACAGCCCTCATGCTATTGGTGAATGACCTGTGTATGGTTTCTTGATCCTGGTCATCGTTGGTCTTCCTTCAGCATTTCATACAAGTGATCATGAGATCCTATTTTGGCATCTTCATATCCAGTATGGCTTAACTACCAACGTACTACAGTTGTTTCCCTCTTTCCTCTCAGGATGCAGTCAGAGGGTGGGAAAAGCAATTTAATGGAGAGACCTTAAGCATCTGTGTTATACTGATGATATCCTGTTGTGTACCTCCTTCACTCAGGAGCAACAACTTGGTTGAACCACCCTTTAAGATGGCTTAGAAGATATAACTAGATGGATCAAACACAGTCAACCAAAACTTAGCAGCCAAGATGAAGGTAAGACTAATGCTTGCCACTGCCTGATCTTCTATTACTTCTTTGTTTGTTTACCATTTCATAAGGAGGAAAAGAGATGGAATTTGTACTGTAAGTCAGTAGCCTTGATGATTATCTGGGTTTAGGTTGATGCTTCAGGACCAAGAATCAGCAGTTCTAAAACCCTGCTATTTTCCTCTCCAGAATACCACTGGGGCAAAACCTCTTCTCCCAGAGGATCTTCAGAATTCTGTGTGTGCTCTGATACCCTTTAGACTGGACTACTTCAGTTTCTATTACCATGTGCTTAGTGAAACTAAACTTGAGCCATTCTAGGCCTCTTATTCATTAATATCTCATATATTTTGGACTTCCAGGATGGCTATACACTGATCAACAGCTTCACTTCAGCTCTCTGAATATGAAAACATAAACTGAGAAAATGGAGTCTCACTGAACTTTTTTTGAGGGAGGGGGGCAAAATTCAGTTACTGACTAGTAAGTACACTGCCTGAATGCCAGCAAAGATGAAATTTGGAAAACCTGAAAGAAAATCAACCAGAAAAGGTGAAAAAAAAAACACTGTGTGGAAAGGATTCTGCAGATGTTCATCAAAAAGCAGTTCAAGCTTCAGCTTTGGTTCAACAGATGGCTTACAGTAATTTACAGGAAATAATAAATCAAATGTACTCAGAGGTGATTAAAATAGAGGAAACACTGAAGGTTTATATTAAGTCAAATAACAAAAGGCTGGGAAAAATAAAAGAAATCTTAACTAGCTGTTCAGATGAATTGATAAAACTGCAAAAATCAGAGGCTGAAATAAAGAAAAAGCTGGCTGAGTATGAGGCTTCTCAGGAATAGCTGTTTCAACAAATACAGTTAAAAGACAGCACATGCAGAAAAAAATGAGATTATCTGTTATACCAAAGAAACTGGAAGGAACAATAGTTGTCAAAGGGGGTCCAATATTTGTCAGCCTGGGATGATATGATTGACAAACCATTCTGCTTTGCCAGAGATGGCTTCCATCTGTCCCCTCTAGGGTTTCAGTTATTGGCAAAGACATTATCTACACCCATAGTTCCTTTTTTAGGCAATGCCAACCTGATAACCCGACCAAAAACATACATAAAACAAGAAAAGGAGAATGCAAATGTGTTACTGATCAACGCTAAGAGCCTGAACAAGAAACACCACTCCCTGCAAGCCTTCTTCACCCTAGTAGACGTTGACTTCTATGTAGTGACTGAGACACGGTTTAAAATAGCAGAGAGCACTCCAGCTGCGAAGGGCTCTAATGCCTTCCATACACTTAGACCAGCTATTGTGCAGGTGGAGAAAATGTGGAAGTTTATTGATCTACATCCAGAAGAGACTCACATCAAGGTGATGCACTAGAGCTTCTATAGGTCCAAATAACCATCAGAAAGGTCCTGTACCATATACTAGCTAGCCAGAGAACTCCCTCTATGACAAAAGAAAGCCACAACTCGTTTCTACAGGAACTAGAATAATTCAGTATTAAACCCAATACCATTTTCCTAGGTGATTTAAACTATCCAAGTATAGACTGGGAAACATACACCACCAGTAGTGTACAAGCACAGAGATTCCTGGACTTTGTCAATACAAATGCCCTGGAACAATTAGTACCCACTAGTGGTAATAACACCTCAGATCTTGTCCTTACTAATACGGGAGCATCTTGTACCATCCTTTGCATATCTTCATCACTTGTTAGGTTTGACCATAACGCAATCTCCTTAGAAAAAAAACTTAAACCAGAGATCCCTTCCACTCAAGGTACCTTGTGAAATTTATTTAAGACAATCTACCTACTCCTAAGTGATACATTGGCAAAATACAAATCCCCACCAAATCCAGTTAACTCCACTGAGTATGCAAAAATGCACACCACCACACTACACCAGCATGCTAACAACTCCATAGATGCAGCTGTACCCCATACGAATAAGTGCAGTGCAAACCCCAGAAACAAACCCACATGGTGGAAAGAACAGTTGTGTAAGCTGAACTTACTGTAACAACAGATGTTTGAATAATCACTGCTGCAGTAGCCTTAGCTATATGGGTTATATCCTTCCAAGGATATAACAGCAGGCCAGCTTTCAAAGCTTCAGGGCAACTTCTACACGCCAAATCAGTCAAATAGCTTGAGCTGATCTGACAAAAAAAACAGGCTTAGGTGCAAAGCCTTACAGAGCTTTCCTGCCAGTAGAACTGATAATGTGACGCACACATACAAAACCTTAAGAAACGTCTGAAGTCTGGATGAATATGAATGTGATGATAAGCATCTTATAAGTCTGGTGTTACCAGGAAATATGAAAGAGGAAGAAGAGGCAACAGGTTGTATAGTGACATCATTTTCAGTTATGGCACTAACACAAACAGGTTTAGGAAAGAAAGTTCCAGAACTGGTCTCCAAGCATTTTCTTTCTTTGGCACAAGGAGCGTCCTTGAATAAAAACCCTTCTCCTCTTGGGAAGGAGGAACTGGTTCTATCAGTTCTTGGGACAGGACATGATGAAGAACAGGTGGAAACCAAAGAGTCTGATCTGGAGGATGAGGAATGCCTACCTGGAAAGGAGGAATTTCCTCCCACTGCCATCTGCAACCTTGATGAATGATATTCCGAACCCATTTGTCTAAAGCGATCTGTTGCCAAAGAGAAAAAATGTAGATTAAGATTTTCTGGAAGAAAAAGGGGGTCAGGGTGGGAGCAGGTCACAAGGTCTCCGGAAGGGTCATTCCAACATATTGGACTGTCCTTGGTTTTGAGGTTAAAGACTTCTTTTAGGAACTCCCTTGTCATTCCTTCTCAAACATCTGTTTACCTGAATTCTGTTGGGACTGTTTATTCTGTTTCCTGCCAAAACTGGAAGAGGCGAAAGAAAATGCCTTGGACAATTTGGAAAAGAAAAGCTGAAAAATCTTAGAAATTCTCTGGCTCAGCTTGCTCCTTTCATCACACTTTTTGATCACCTCTGCAGTAGAGGGGTCAAACAGTAAATCTCTATACAATTGAGAATTTAAAATACAATTTTTAACATCTGGAAGGTTTTGAGAATGCAGCCATGCAACCTTCCTTAAAACAGTATCAGTGGCCATATCCCTGGAAGAAGATGCGCACACTGCAAACAACCTGTGCAAAAGAAGAAACTAAGTTATTTAAAGCAGATTTTTTTCTCACAAGAAGAAACTGCAGATAAAATACTTTGCATACTTTCACAATTTGTCAAAACAAAATTTTAACATATGAACTTGGCAATTCAAATTTCTGAAAAACAAAGTTGCAGAAGTATACATTTTTTCCCCTATACTTATCAATAATTTTCCCATCTTTATTAGAAACAGTAGGATTGCAATTGACTAAGTTCTTAGCAGCAGTGGAATCAACTAAGAATATAGCTGCTGGGTCAGGTTTGGGAACAGTGCATACAATTTCAGACTGAGGAATTTTATACATCCTATCTGCCATTTTTATGGGCAGCTGTCTGACTAACAGGAAAACTACAGGCAGTAACACACAGATCTTCTAAAGTTGACAGAATAGGAGGAATGGGTGTAGGTTCTGGAAAATTCTTCTGCAAAACTCAAGAGTATTTTCTGAGGGACTGAGAAACCTCAGTGTTTGCCCACTGAAAACACTAGCACATTCTAGCAAAAGTCTCAGAGAAAAAGATCCCCATAGGAAGATTCAGAAAATAAGCACTCATCTGAGTCTAAATCAAAAATCTGAGGGAAAAATGGATCTGTCCTTGCATCTTCCTGATCAGATTCAGAATCTTGAATATCTTCAGGAAAATAAGAATTCCTCTCTGTTTTATGAGAAATTACTTTACAAGAAGGATCAATAGCCTGAATTAAAGCCTGAACCAAACACAGTAAACTACTCCTGTCTAAAGAAATTTGAGGAGGAGTAGATGCATGCTAGGTTTTCCATTTCTTTTTGACAGGAAAAATGGGGCCAATCACATTACTAATGGCAACAACTGCTTCCCCAGGGATGAGCACAGCATTCTGGCACAACAGGGAAAACTTCCCTGTTCCATTTCCACGACCAACAAGAGTGACTCTCCCTTGCCCACTGATGGGACTCCAACAGAGACAAAGGATGTGAATAACCCCCAGTCCATAGTGACTGTAGGTGCTACACCACAGGGATTCAGGGTAAAAGATGAGTGGGCTGAGGTGCAACAAACCACCACCGCAAAGTCACCCACCTATGGCTGAGATGAATTGCTAGCCTGCACTGATGGCAAAGGCTGTTTGCTTAACCTTTTCTTTTTGTAGCTAAAAGAAGGACCAACCATGGGACCGGTAGTCTGTTCCATGGTCAAGCTGAAAATGGCGTCTCTTTCCTGTGTAAGTCAAGCAGCAAATGCCAATAAAACTACCAGTGCACAATAACTGTTTGTTTTTTGACAGAAAATACAAACAGTAAAAAGTACCTTCAAACACTATGCCAGCCCCACCACTGAAAAACAAACACCATTTATGCACAGAAAATATGTTTTCAGTTATTTAACACTACTTTTAATGAATGTTCCGTTATAAGTATGTTACAATCTCAAGACAGTCCATTAAAACACAACTCTCCTAGCTTTAAAATTACTTTTCTGAAGAAGAAAGTAATACAACAGCAATAAAATTAAGGAAATGGAAGTTTTTTTCCCAAAGGGAACTTATCTGCCCAGCAAAGGAAAGCACAAGCCAACTGTCGATCCTCAAAAGCCTCAGAGGAGCATGCTCTTCATCTGCAGTAAAGCTTTGAAGGACTTTGCCCCTAAACTTGTCTTTTAGTCAGCTCATCTTAAGCTGCTTGATAGTTTGGATGCCTGGAAGGTGCCTTGAATCTTTGGAAGCTTGTCAGCCGTTATATCCTTAGCAGGAATATAGCTAAGGCTGCTGCAGCAGTGATCAGTATGACAAACATCCATAATATCAACAAGCTTTATAATAAAATAAAAATAATTTTGACTCAAAGAAAGAAGAGTAATTCCCAGAATGTTACAACCCTTGTCACTGAAATAAACTCAGGAGTTTAATAAAATCCACCAAAGCCAAGTCTGGGGCTAAAATATGTACACAAGCCAAAGAAAATCACAGGACATTTTTAGTTATCTTTGTAATCTCAAAAGCACAACACAGCAATGCCCTGAGCCAATTGTGAATAATGTTACCTGCGTTGAGGCTGAAGATATAGTTAAATTATTGGCCGATAAATTTAGCTGTAACTTTAACCCCCCCATCCCTCACCCCCATCTGTCCCTCAAGATAACCCTAAAACTGGCTCACCTCCAGCTATCACACAGGACCAAGTCCTAAAAGTGCTGTCAAAAGCGAAAAATACAGAATCGATGAGTCCTGACAATATCTCTGTATGCATCTTAAATAGCATGAAGCATGGTTTAGCCACACCCCTAATAACAATTTCAGCCTACATATGCCAAGTGAATGGAGTCACAGTCAATCCCTCTGCATAAGGGAGGACCTTCCACAGACCCAGGCAATTACAGAACCATAAGTCTGACCAGCCTCATATGCAAAGCTATAGAAAGACTTATCATGGAATTAATCAATCAGGTCATAGGGAACCTTCAAAAACTGGAACAATCTCAGTTTGGATTTCTCAAGGGCAGGTCATGCTTACTCAACCTGGTGCATTTTTTGAATAGGTTACCAAAGCAATGGATGAAGTTAACACAATACACACCACATACCTCGCCCTGGCCAAAGCTTTTGACAAAATTCCCAGGCATATAGAAAAAAAATAAAGTGAGAACAAACCCCCTGTGTCATCTGTTGGATTGCCAACTGGCTCATAGACAGGAAAAAAAGACAGTCAAAATAGGGGAAGTTAATAAAAAGAATATGGGGAGTTACCTGCACAAAGAGACCAGTGACCAGTGGAGTCCCCAGAATTCTGTGCTGGGAACTCTCCTGGTTGTCATCTACTTTTCTGAAGGAAAAAGCCAATGCTAAAGAGTACTGGCTGACTAAGTTTGCAGATGATTGTAAGCTAGGAGCAGTCACTGAATCCTCAAATGATTT
Organism: Protopterus annectens; assembly: GCF_019279795.1. Classification (NCBI taxonomy): domain Eukaryota; kingdom Metazoa; phylum Chordata; order Ceratodontiformes; family Protopteridae; genus Protopterus; species Protopterus annectens. The sequence continues at coordinate 707,498,443 of NC_056741.1, forward strand.
AGCCATCTTGCAGAAAATGTTGTCTCAAATAAATAACTGGTGTCAAAATCATGGTCTGAAACTAAATGCCAAATATGAATTATTGTATCCTTTGGGAAGTCATCTACCCCAGGGAACTACCACATTGACAATACTCCTCTAACAGCTGACCCAGTTGTTCAGATTTGATATCTTATGTGGACAGTGACATAAGTTTTGACAAATGTGTCTCTGTTGTTGTTAGAAATGTTCCTATATTGCACAGTTTATAAACAAAGGGATTCTGTCTAGATGTAGGGATGCAATTCCTCCCATTTACTAAGCCCTCCTTAGGCCAGTCATTGAATATAATGCCTCCTTTGGCATGTATCTGTCCAGACTCATGTAGCAACTGGAAAGCCCACAGAGATACCCTAATAAAAGGATGTGAGCCTAAACAACATGTCCTATATGGACTGACTGGTATCCTACTGACCACTAAGAGGTGACCTGTGTCTGGCATACAAGGCATCCTAAGACCCATTACTGGTGGGTTTACTGCACATCAGCAAGTCAAATGGCATCAGAAACACTTGGCCTAGGTATCTAAACCCCTTCTGCAGCATCAACAGAATATCTTGGAAGGACAGGTATGTTTCAGAGAGGATACCACTGCTGTGGAACAGACTCCCCCTCCACATAAAACAAAATTTATTACTGTCCACTTTCAAGTGCAACTTATATCTATGGATGGGAAAAAGAAAATTTACCTCAGGACTGCTCCTTATACTACTAATGGACAGAGGCAGCTCCTAAATGTTTTATCCCATGCATGAATCACATCAAATTATATATAATATGATCCCAGTTATTCTTATTATGGGTAATATATAATTATCAACCACTGGATGGGTATGGCCAATCTATAATCAAATGGATAGGTATTTAGTGCACAAAAAGGGAAATTGGCTAGACTTAAAATGGCCTGCAAGAGTAGCTAGCCTAGTCTTACCTAAGAACCTATAACAGACTGTATTAATTTTATGAAAGCACAAATAAGCAACTGGACTGGTATTCCACAGCAGGATTTGTTAATTGAAAGGGCACATCAAGTGTATGCTGTAAACCTGGCTATGAGAAAGCAACCAATATCTATATTAGTAAAAATGCAAGCATACCAGAAATAGTTTATTCTGACAAAAATGTAGATTCCTGACTCTTTCTGGTTGGAGAGTGAGTGTTTGTGCTTAACGTACCTGATTTGTCTGGTTGCTATTCAAGGCATCTACCAAGAAAAAGGCTACAAGCCTGCAGACCATTGCATCATCTGGGACAAGACTGTGGATCACCAAACAGGCCGTGGCCTGCTTCTCTTCTTGGGATTGGTGCTAACATTTTGCTTCTGGTGAGAGAAGAAGCAAAGGAGTATTGTATCTCACTAGAGTGAAGCTGTGCTGAGACCAGCATTAGTAATGACAAGGCAATAGCCATTCATGCAACTCCCCCCTTTTCATCATTCTTGACAAGCTAATTCTTTATTTTTCAGTAAGTACTGATTGATTTCTTTCTAACTTCCGAATATCTGCCTAAATACCTCATCCTTAAATTTTCAGGGTCTACGTATTAGTTTCCCATCAAGTGTTTGGCAGTGCTCTGTACAGACTCAGACACCTTGAGGGACATTTTTCCTGTAAAATGGATATATAAGGAAACAGCTTCAGTACTTAGTAATAATGACCATCTCTCCTGGCATGTCTAAAGGTCAGTTCCCTGTGCTTTCTCCTATTAACCTGGCAAACTTGGGCATTCTGAGGCAGTGTAGCAACTGCCTCATGTACACAGGTAACCCTCTCCTCTTACCTCCCAACACTCAGACTTGTGAGAGATGCACTTATATATCCAAATTGGAAGTCATGCACTCTCAAGCCATGACTGGAATGGCTGATCAAGAGGAGAAGGTCAACATCTGCACCACACCACACACAACACATATCCCTCCACCATCACATCTCTCACATAAAAACACAAACCACACACCCACCTTTGCGGAGGCTCTCAATCAAAATCTACCCAAACAGCAGAGACCTCCAAGGTAGAAATGCACTCGACCACCACAACACAGCACAAACCACAAGACAAATAGCTCACCTACACAGTGTGCCCCTCAACCTAGGCCCCTATGGCAAAACAGCTTGCCCAATACACTAATCATAGGTGACTCGATAGTGAGGCACACTGATGTTCCACTCACTAGGTTGAATAAAGAGAAGGTAAGAGTCTGCTGTCTATCAGGTGCCAGAATCCAACACATAACAGACACACTCAGGTCACTCCACAACAAGTACAAGTATGACTCTGTCACTGACCATGCGGGTGTGAATGACCTGAGATGCACCTCCCTGGACTACATGAAAAGAGACATGGAGGAGCTCTCGGATTATGTGGCCCAGGCAGGTATGACCCTAGCCCTGAGCAGCATCCTACCATTGCCCAGAAGTATACCGTAGTACAAGCAGAAAATGATTGACTTCAACAATTGGCTAGGTTTTTGGTGTCATTCTAAGGAGATCCAGTATCTGTCAGCTTGGGATGACATGATTGACAGACCTCAATGCTTTGCCAGAGATGGTCTGCATCTGTCACCCCTGGGTTTCCGGATATTAGCTAAGGCTCTTGCCACCCCTGTAGTGCCTTTTTTAGGCGATGTTCCAAAGACCAAATTACCACCATAACAGCTATAAATAAATGCAACCTGAGGGTCATGCTGCTTAGCGTTAGAAATCTAAATCTCAAGATGAACTTGCTTGAAGCACTCCTCAAAATGGAGAGCATCAACATTTGTGCTGTAACAGAGACCTGTTTTAAAGCAGCAGAAAGCACCCCTGTGTTACCAGGCTATAACTCATTCCACACCTTTCGGCCCCAGAACATGGACTAAAGCTCCAAAGGTGGTGGTGTCTCCATATTCATAAAATATATACACACCTCCAGACTAGTAGCCCAGCATAATGCATCTGAGATACTTCAGGTACAACTAATATTAGGCAAGACAGTGATTCAGGTCGAGTCCCAAGACTCTCAATCCATGTTCCTAAGCACCCTGGAAACTATTAGGGTCCAAACCAACACTCTCATGCTAGGTGACTTTAACTACCCCTCCATGAACTGGGAAAACTACTCATGCACCAATACACTGGCCCAATGCTTCCTAGAATTCATAAATTCCAAAGCCCTGTACCAGCTCATTCTTACCCCACTAGAGGAATCAACATCCTTGACCTGGTTATTACTAACATGGGCAACCGTTGCTCTACACCAATAGTCAATTCCTCCCTGGTTAGATCCAACCACAAACTAATCATCATGGAAGTCCACATCTCACCCACACCTCCTGCAAAGGTAACCACCATGAAAAACTTCTCCAAAGCTGACTTTGGGCTCCTAAAAACAGAGGTTGCTAACTTTACAGCACCCATGTCAATGGAAAACAGATGCATGACTCCCAAATCATACACCAATGCACTGTACGAACAAGTACATAAATGCATGTAACTAGCCTGAACCAAGATGCTCTCCTCCAAAAAAAGGGAAGCCAATATGGTGGTCTACTGCCATTAATAAACTCTACAACAGAAGGAAGAAATTGCTGCAGAAAAAGTTGAAGTCCCAAGACTGAAAAAACTCTCTTATTAGCCTCAACAAAAAGTTGAGATCCCTCATCAAAACCTCTAAAGCCAGCTATGAAGGCAGAATTGTGGCAGACACTAAAAGCAACCACAAAACCTTCTATAGTTATATCAAGATTCTCCATGGCAATACCCTGGTTTGCTCTGAGTATGGTACCTCTTATACTGAGCCAACAGATATTGCCAACATACTGGTCGACAGATTCATTGCCAACTTTACCCCTCTCTCCCCCCTAAAGAACCATTCACAATACTGGAGGAATGCCAGGTACCCATTATTACTGCAGCACAGATTAAAGCTGCATTGTCCAAGGCCAAGAATACAGCTTCCATGGGACCTGACAATATCCCTGAATGTGTTCTACATGAACTACAAAGTGAACTGGCACCACATCTGTGTGTCCTGTTCAATCACAGCCTCACCTCAGGCTTTGTCCCTACCAAATGGTGCACTGCTACAGTCATCCCTCTCCATAAAGGCGGAGTGATTACAGACCCTGGGAATTATCACCCCATTATGATGAGTCTGATATGTAAGGCTATGGAGCACATCATCATGGACCTAATTAACAAGAATATAGGGAATATCCAAACTGTAGATCCCACGCAATTTGGTTTTGTGAAAGGTAGATCATGCCTGATCAACCTGTTTGACTACTTTCAGTCAGTCACCAGAGCTGTGGATGAGGGCAAGGCAGTTCATACAGCCTACCTCGATCTGAAAAAGGCCTTTGATACCATTCCCCACTCAAAAATTATTGATAAACTCACCAAACTAGGCATCAACCCCTATATCACTAGGTGGGTTGAAAACTGGCTCACAGAATAGAACCCACACTGTGAAAGTAGTGGAAATCCAAGTCAGACTGCCGACCAGTCACTTGTGGAGTCCCACAGGGATCGGTCCTGGGTCCTCTCCTGTTTGGCATATACTTCTCAGAAGTCCAGGCCAACACAGAGGGACTCTAGCTCTCAAGGTTCACAGATGACTGCAACCTGGGAGCCATTATTAACACTGCAAATGATGTAGACATCCTACAAAAAGGCCTCACTGAGACCAATGACTGGTGTCGAAACCATGGCCTTATGCTTAATGCCAAAAAATGTGTCATCATCCCCTTCGGGAAAAACTCAGTTCTCACTAATTACCACATCGATGGGAGCCCACTGAACACTGAAGGCATTTTGTGGCCTTTCCAGCTGTTGCATGTGTCTAGTGAGGTACATGCCAAATGGGGCATTATACTCAATGACTGGCCTAATGAGGGAAGAGTAGAGAGAGATGTGTCCCCAGATCTCTTATAATGCCTTCAGTGTTCAGTGGGCTCCCATTGATGTGGTAATTAGTGAGAACTGGGGACACAGATTGACAGCAACCTCTCCTTCGATCACCACATTGCCACTGTGGTCAGAAAGTCCTTCTATGTGGCACATCTCATTACTAAGGGTTTTGCATCCAGGAAGAAAGAGGTCATCATCTCTCTCTACTCTTCCCTCATTAGGCCAGTCATTGAGTATAATGCCCCATTTGGCATGTACCTCACTAGACACATGCAACAGCTGGAAAGGCCACAAAAATACTTCACGAAGAGGATCCTAAGCCTTAAACAGATGTCCTACATGGATAGACTCAAAAAACTCCAGCTATGCTCTGTCTCATATCGTCTACTAAAAGGTGATCTCTGCTTGACTTACAAAGCCATGTCTGACCCAGCTCTGTTAGAAATGCTACATCTAAAGAAATCCCAATCCCGCCACACCAAATGCTCCAGAGACCGTAACCTCAATACCATAATCAACAGAACATGCTGAAGGGACAGGTTTATAACCAAGAGACTGCCCATGCTCTGGAATAGACTTCCCATACATGTCAAACAGAGCACCTCACTGACCCTCTTCAAGAGAAACTTTGATGAGTGGATGGGAAATAGAAAGTTCACCCCAGGGAGCACTCCAGTGGCTCTAATTGATACAGGCACTGGGAACTAACGTCAGGCAACACAATGCCAGAGCACGTCTATGGGCTAGGTTTGTAAAGGCTTCAGGGCCATTAGCCTAGTACACACCTATGAACCTATGAACCTATGAAGAAGTGTAAAGGATTGAAAATTGGAGCCAGCAGAGAAAATGGTTATTCATTATACACCAGGCAGAAGAGAAGCAGATTTATCCCAGCAATCAGGGAATGTGGAGAGGCAGGTGTGAGATTCAAGCTACTGTATCCAGCTGCTTTTAGACTATTTTTTTCCAGAAGGCCTCCCTAGCACCCTTAATACTTTAATGCATTTAAAAGAACAGTGTACAATTACGTTTTATTTAAAGATAGGCAGTACACTTTCTCTTAGGGCTAAAAGTAAATGTTTTCTGAAAGCATGCAATCTGTTTTTTGCATCTGGGAGAGGAACACAGATAAGAAAAGATCAGACAACAATCAGTGTAAGTGGGAACGCAAGCTGTAGCATGATCTTTAGCACTGGTAACGTTAATTGTTGGTTAGGTAATGCCTGTGGGCGCAGCTGTCAATTGGGACAACTGTTCCTATGTGGTGGGCTATAGCATTATTTATTTTGAAGATGTGCATAGTGTGTTCTAAGTTAATTGTGAATGGGGATGTTTGAAAAATGTATTTAGTGTCTGAAGGCTTTCATCAAAAACAAAAAGTCTTGGAAAAATGTGACATAGGTTAATATGGAGATGAGAAGAAACACCTGTACAAAAGATCAGTCTGCCAAACATTCATGTGCATGTAGCACAAAAGTTGGAAATACACATTCAAAAAACTGTCATTTAAATAGGAAGGAACATTACCTTTTTATCATAATGGCTATGCTATTATCTTGGAACGTAAAGAACCTTTCAGGTATAGACAAAATAACACCTTTATTGCATTATCACTTAAGATATAGGCAAATATACATATTTTATATATAAAAATAAACCATATTAATATGTTGCCACTTACAAATGTTATACATCACATATATTGTTTTTTGTATAACTATCACTATCATCAATCCAACATGGCATAAATTGCTCAGTTCCTGTCTTCCCTTAAATCTCACTCCTCCTCCTCAAAAACATTATTATGCGTGTATTGTTCTTACAGTTTCCATTTTTTTATGTAATGTGCCTAACCTTTTCTAAAGATCCCACTTCCATTTCTTTTATCTCTGCTACAATAGCCAATACTTCAAATGCAGTTGATTAAGACTTTGATTTCCATTTTCTAGTAATTGCTTTTTTCGCAGTCGCAAGAATTAAACATCGCAAGGCCTTACTATGTCTAGGCAATTCAGATTGTGTACCCTAGCTCAAAAAATGTGTTCACCCAATATTTCTGACTGAGTACAGTGTAGGGAATTTTTGATGTCTGTCAACTCATTGCACTCTCAAAATATATGTAATCAGTTACTTCTTTCTTCCTCATCACACCTCCAACATTTGTTATCTACCTGAGGAAAAATTCTTTGGAATCTGCTTGGAGTATAAAAATATGGGTCCTAGTTGCTTGTATTTTTTTTTTTTTTTTGGTGTGTTGTGGTTCAGTGCAGTGCAGTTTCGGTTTAGTTGGTTTTCTCAGACATTTCATTTTGATTAAAATGTAATTTCGATCAAGCAACTACGACCCAAAAATACATATGCAAACAATTCTAAGCAAAACTCCTAAATCATCTAGACTTTATTGCATACTTGAGAGCCATATATATGCCTTCTCCTTGTTTCCTTGTAAATTGCTTATCCAATGTCTCTTCTCATTTTTTTCTAACCTCCTCTGTTTGATTCCTATAGTTACTGTGCAATATGTTATACGCCCTACTATTTATCCCTTTTTTAATAGCAGCTTCTGTTCTAGAGTCAACTAAAAACACTACCAGCAAAGGTCTTTCACTTAAGGTCCCCCCTTCCCTTTCTCTTTTCCTGTACTTGGATATCAATCCCTGATAGGGAAGGCAGTCTCTTGCGTGCAGTCCAAATCTCTTCTTGGACTCTTGCCATTTTATTAACTTTCCCTTTATAGTTAATTCCTCCCATTACATTGGTTCCTTTGCCAGTTTTCTCCAATAAATTCCAGCCCCCTCTTGCATTTTCTCTGTACTCCAAATTGCAGTCATCCCTGTTATTAAAATCTCCTTTCTCCATTCTTGTGTTGGCTTAATTCTTAGGGTACTTTCTGATACTTACATGAATATAATATTCTGTATGGATGTTGTTATTCACCATAAGGATCTGCTTCCAAAATGCCACTCTCTCCTTATTTCTCAAATCCCCCCATTTCAGCATCATCCCTTTCCACATTGAATTGTAGCTTTCTGATTGTTTTGTGTATATAAGCCTTAACAGTGTAGCTCTACAATACCCCAATAAGCCCTCAAATCGGGTAATCCTAAACCATCTTATTCGGTTGGAAGGATTAACTTATCCCATTTAACCCTTGCCCTCTTCCCCTCCCAGATAAATTCTTTCAACTCATTATTAATTATTGTTCACAATTTCTCCTCTGGTTGATAAAAATATGCCTGACCTGTGTATACAACTAAAGGGACTAAAATATTTTCACTGCTTGTATCTTGCTATCCATATCCCCTAACGAGAGCTTCCATTTTCTCAGTTTTTGTATTATCTTTTATAGCATCTTCCCACATATCTTCAGCTGCCATAACAGAATCATTTTTAATCCATACTCCTAAATACTTAATTTTTATCATGTCCCATAAATATGGGTATTGCAGACCAATTCATGTGCGGCTACATAGTTTACAGCTATAGCCTTTGTCTTATCTTCATTAATTTTACAACCTGAAAAGACTTCATACTGTCTCAAGATATTCCCCAACAGTGAGATGTCCTTTTCTGTTTGTGTCAGGTAGGAAGAATCAAAAGAAAAGAGGTGTGATGGTGAAGAAAGAGGTGTCTAGGAGCATGTATTTTAGGGGTATCATGAGTTGAGCAAATGGCTGTAAATAAGGATGTGTTTTTTTGAGCTGGGACACAGAATCTGAATTGCCTATATATAGTAAGGCCTTATTAAGTTTAATTCTGTTGGCTGCCAAAAAAGCAGTTACTAGAAAATGGAAATCAAAACCCAAACCATCTGTATTTGGAATACTTAATATTATAAAAGAGACAAAAGAACTGGAAGAGGGATCTTTAGAAAAGAAGAGAAGCAAATTACATAGAAATAAATGGAAATTGTGGGAACAATACAGGCAGAATGATGTTCAGGAGGAGTAGGAATTCAGTAATTTATGTAATGTTGAACTGATGCTAATGTGTGCTTCAACAAAGTATTAGATTAAGGGTGTGCACACTTATGCAACCAGCTTATTGTACGTTTTTTATTTTTTATATTTTTCCACTAACCGATTTGTTTGTTTTTCACTTGAATTGTACAGGTTATAGGTCACATTAAAGGTGGGAAAAGATTTGAAATGATTTATTGTTTTCTCATTTATTTATATCACAAAAACCTGGCATTTTAACAGGGGTGTGTACACTTTTTATATCCACTGTATATCCATTTCTCTGTATATAACCATTTTGTTATACTAATATATAACAAAACGAGAGGCTCCCAGTACACTCCAACAGTTCGTAATTTATTATAGTTAGCGCTTTCGCTGGAGTTAATACTCCAGCTTCTTCAGACTAAAAAAAATACATAAAATTTTCCACAAACTTAAAAACCCCACTTAAAAATCACACATCCAATGAGAATCAAAAAACAATAATGATGTCACTCAAACTTGTTTCGGTTTAAAGCAACAGAATAAAAACTAGTGAAATACTAGTCATTCTAACCAAACTGAATGCTATTCTTATGTAAACAAAGCTTGTATTTAGAAAAATGTATGCAGACCTATTTGGCATTAATGCAACAATGTTTTCATATTATAAATGGTTACCATGTTACACAATTACAAACTACTTCAGTCAAATAACTACGAGATCCTAGTTTGCCATACATGTTGTCAAAATAGTACAGATAGCAATGTTATAAAATGAAATTCTCCGGACATCTTAAATTATGTGATTATTATACTTAAACTTCACTATACATATAAGTATGGTAGTGTTAATTTGATAATGTGTATTTGTAAATGCTCTAAGACATTAATACAATTTAAAGCTAAATTCGTTGGGCATCTGCACACCATTACCTAGCGAGTGCTTTCATTTTTAGTAGACATTTTATAGATTGTGCCTCGTTCAATCCTGGTAGTGTGTGGGCTCCTGTCCGAATTTGCCATAACTCTGCTTCCTCCAGTTCTAACTCCCAAGGGCCTCCTCTTAACTTCCTCTCTACTTTTTGTATCACTACAAACGAAAACCTATGAAGAGACAATTCCAAGTTGTGTTTTGCTAAAGCATTAGTAATGACATTGTTGTTTATGTTATATTGGTGTTCATAAATTCTTTGTTTAATCTTTCTTTCGGTTTTCCCTACGTAGAACGCTTCGCAACAGTCACACACCGCTGCATAGACCACCCCCTGGGAATCACAATTAAATTTGCCATCCAAAAAGTATTCTTTATGTCTAATTTTTATTTTTTTGGTTACTTTAATGAATTTACATTGGTGGCATCTGCCACACTTACTCATACCTGTGCAACCCTTACTTGTTTTTTTAGGGTTCTCAACCAGACTTTTCAAGTTCAAGCCCCTTCTATAAGTTAAGTGGGGGACTTGGCTGAAAGATTTCCTTAGACAATGGTCACCCTGGATGAAAGCCCAATTTTTACTAACAATCTCTCAAATATATTGAGAATCCAAGGAATAAGTTGTCAAAAATCTAATATCCTGTCTAGGACTTAATTCACAAGTACGGCTGATACCTAAATCTACCTGTGGTAGAGAGGGGGCTATGTCATACCCTTTAAACACCAAAGGAGAAAAATGTCCTGAACATCTTTTGTTAATGACTTCGTCAAATATATGTTCAACAAAAGCCAGTGGGTAGACCCTCTTACAAAACATGGATTTTAAGAATTCACATTCTGTGATAAAATCTACAAAGTCAGAGACATTCTTGCTGCCCTTACTGCCTGCCCTTTCGCTACCGCTTTCTTTTGGTGCAGCGGGTGGCAGCTTGTAAAATGCAGAAAAGCATTAGAATAGGTTGGCTTATGGAAGATGGTCGTCCTGAATCTAATATTCGGGCGATCCTTAGTCAGGTGAATATCAAGAAAATCTATCTCTTCACACTATATTTGAAATGTGAAGTCTAAGAAGTTGGTAAGTGCTGTAATTTCATCTATAAATGGTTAGATCAGAGATACTTCAACTTTCCATACTATAAACATGTCATCCTGGTATCTAGTGTACCAGGCTACATATTCCCTAAACTTCAGATTTTTAAATAGATATGTTCTTTCCCAGTAAGCCATAATGCTATTAGCGAAACAGCTGCCACACGGGGCGCACATGGCTACCCCACTTTTCTGTAAGAAGAGCTGGTTGTCAAAGAACAAGAAATTGTTAGTCAGGACAATCTCTAGGAGCATTTCAATGCCATAAATATCTTTGTCATCTAAACACTTAAGGTGGAGGAAGTCTCTAACCCATTCTACCCAAGTTGCTGAGGAATAACGGTGTACAAATCTTTAACATCCACCGTGATGAAAAATTAAACTGTCATTATATTCAATATTGTTGACATTCTCAAGAAAATGCCATGAGTCATGGCAAATTTGAGGCTCAGATCTAACTATTGGCTTTAACCTGGAGTCAACGTATTTGGCACACGCATAAGTGAAGGATCCCCTGCCATCCACAATCGGTCAAAACGGTGGATTGGTTCAATCCTTGTGGATCTTAGGGGCCCCAAAGAAAGTTGGAATAAAAGGTGCAGGCATATTTAAATAATGCAAGGTTTCAATGTCTATGCTCCCTTCCAAGAACAAGTCATTTATGGTGTTATTTATACTCCTGTAAGCACCATTAACTTGATTGAGACTAACCTGCTCATACACAGCATTATCTAATACAGACTGCATTCTCCTTGTATATTCATGTTGATCCATGAACACTAGCCCTCCCCCCTTGTCAGGTTTCATAACCCGTACTTTACATACATTCAATAAGTCAATAAAAGCAATTTTTCAGTGGAAATGTTCTTATGCTTGTTTAAGTGCAAAGTATTGTTACCCAACAGCCTTCTACAATCAATCTCGCAAGCTTTTTCAAATAGAGCTAAAGTTTCATGCAACTGTGGATTGAAAAGGCTAGAAACCCTCAAGTTGTTAGTCAATGTTGAAATGGACCCCATAAGGCAAGAAAGGTTCAGCTTGCGTACAAACATTTTTAGGTCAATAACCGTCTTAACCAAATTAGCCCTCTTATCAGGCACGAAAGTCAGACCTATGGAGAAAAAGTTGACCATATCCTTATCCACACGAAGGGAACTAATGTTGAAAATTTTAAAATCCCCTTCGGTACTTACTAGTATTTGTGGAAGATCTTCCCTTATCTCTTCTTCCGATTCTGGCATTTTCTGTTCTGACCCTGCCTCCTGTTGTTGGTTTGTCGATTCAGGTAGTGTTGTTCTGCACCGTTGTTCAACCGAAAATCCTGCTGGTTGTTGATATTTCCATAAACAGCAGAATTCATGCCAGCTGTTTGCTCATGTTGCTGGGGAATGTGCCGTTGTTGATTATTTCTGATCCACTCACTATGGCGGACCAAGGAAGCTGGATTATCATCCATACAATTAGCAGAATCATCCAGTCTAGTTGCATTATCCTGTAAACCTGTATGGCCAACACTGTCTCTGCTATTGTAAACATTGGTGACAGATGGAGGGGCTGGGTAGGCAAGTCCTTTAGAGTATTCATTCAAATCCCTTAAGATTTTCTTGTTTTTGGTCTCAATGTTCTTAGTCAGGCTAGCTTTGATGCTGCTAAAGATCTGAGCATGTTCAAACATATACCTGTCATAGTCATTTGCATTAGTTATGGTTTGTTCTAATGTTTCTAAGTCTGCTCTTAGAGATGCAATTTGTACCAAATAATTTTTAATTAAAATGCCGAGGAATTCCAAGCCCTGTTTATCAAACAGAGCCTTCAACTCCATATGAAAAGGGGATCTGTTCACGAGCCCTACTGGGTACCGCCACTGGCACAAACCTTTCGGGATAATTTTCTTATTTATGCATTCCTCCAAGTAGGAAACTTCAAGTTGTAGTTTCCTGCATTTAAATAATCTCTGATCAAATTCAATTAGATACCCCACTAAGGAGTTGGTAATATTGTTATTGTTGACAGCCCCATCATTCGAGGTACTGATATTGGTAAAAAAAGAGGCTTCTCTCAGAAAAGCTTCCGTGGTCGGAACATCACCAATTCTGTGTATGTTACTGTGTGGGCGTTGGCCCCTCACCAATGGCCTCAAAAGTCTCTCTTCACTCACCACGTTCATTTGGTTTGGGGCTAAAAAGGTAACTCTGTTCCCATCACTGGAAATTGTGGGAAGTTGTGAGGGCAGCTCAGTTCGATAACCATTAGATGCACCCACACCTGTGGGTGCCACCTGCCCATTATCCACATCCAAGCGTTGTGATAAAGATTTAACTTTCTTTAACAGTTCTTGCACAAGAATAGTGAGGTCACCTGCAGCAATCGCTTCCAAGACAGCAGTGGATGTATTGCTTGTTCCGTTCTCTTGAGTGAAGAGTAGTTGTGAAGGTGAACCTGAGCCGCTCGCCATTGAAAAGACAGAAACAGAAACTGACGGCAAAACCAAAGAAAACAACAAAATGAGAGGATCCCAGTACACTCCAACAGTTTGTAATTTATTATAGTTAACGCTTTCACTGGAGTTAATACTCCAGCTTCTTCAGACTAATAAATTACATAAAATTTTCCACAAACCTAAAAACCCGACTTAAAAATCACACATCCAATGAGAATCAAAAGACAATATGTAATTTGTTAGTGGTGGTGAGTGTACCCAAGGGTGAGAGACTAGGGATTGGAGCGGACTTCAATGGGCATGTTGTTGAAGTGAACAGAGGGGATGAGGAAGTGATGGGTAGGTATGGTGTTAAGGAGAGGAATGCAGAAGGTCAGATGATTGTGGATTTTGCAAAAAGGATGGACATGGCTGTGGTGAATATGTATTTTAAGAAGAGGGAGGAGCATAGGGTGATGTTCAAGAGTGGAGGAAGATGCACACAGATGGATTATATCCTATGTTGGAGGGCCAGTCTGAAGGAGATTGGAGACTGTAAAGTGATGACAGGGGAAAGTGTAGTTAAGCAGCATAGAATGGTGGTCTGTAGGATGACGTTGGTGATCAAGAAGAGGAGGAGTGTGAAAGCTGTGCCAAGGATTAAATAGTGGAGGTTAAAAAAGGGTGATTGTGAGGTGGAGTTCAGGGAAGAGTTAAGACAGGCACTGGGAGGCAGTGAAGAGTTACCGAATAGCTGGGTAACTGCAGCAGAGCTAGTAAGGGAGACTGCTAGAAAGGTGCTTGGTGTGACATCTAGACAGGGGAAGGAGGACAAGGAGACCTGGTGGTGGAATGAGGAAGTACAGGAGACTATACAGAGGAAGAGGCTAGCGAAGAAGAAGTGGAATTGTCAAAGAGATGAAGAAAGTAGATATGAGTATAAGGAGATGAGGCGCATGGCAAAGAGAGAGGTGGTGAAGGCTAAGGATAAGGCATATGGAGAGTTGTACGAGAGATTGGACACTAAAGAGGGAGAAAAGGACCTGTACCAATTGGTTAGACAGAGAGACAGAGCTGGGAAAGATGTGCAGCAGGTAAGGGTGATAAAGGATAGTGAGGGAAACGTACTCACAAGTGAGGAGAGTGTGTTGAGTAGATGGAAAGAGTACTTTAAAGGGCTAATGAATGTGAGAGAGAGAAGTTTGGATGATGTGGGGATAGTGAATCAGGAAGTGAAACAGATTAGCAAGGAGGAAGTAAGGACAGCTATGAAGAGGATGAAGAATGGAAAGGCTGTCGGCCCAGATGACATACCAGTGGAAGCATGGAGGTGTTTAGGAGAAATGGCAGTGGAATTTTTAACCAGATTGTTTAATGAAATTTTGGAAAGTCAGAGGATGCCTGAGGAGTGGAGAAAAAGTGTTTTGGTACCTATCATTAAGAATAAGGGTGATGTGCAGAGCTGCGGTAACTACAGAGGGATAAAATTGATCAGTCACAGCTTGAAGTTATGGGAAAGAGTAGTGGAAGCTAGGTTAAGAAGGGAGGTGATGATTAGTGATCAGCAGTATGGTTTCATGCCAGGAAAGAGCACTACAGATGCAATGTTTGCTCTGAGAGTGTTGTTGGAGAAATACAGAGAAGGTCAGAAGGAGTTGCATTGTGTCTTTGTGGACTTAGAGAAGGCATATGACAGGGTGCCTAGAGAGGAGTTGTGGTATTGTATGAGGAAGTCGGGAGTGGCAGAGAAGTATGTAAGAGTGGTACAGGATATGTACGAGTTTAGTGTGGCATTGGTGAGGACTGCAGTGGGAGTGACAGATACATTTAAGGTGGAGGTGGGATTACATCAAGGATCAGCTCTGAGCCCTTTCTTATTTGCAGTGGTGATGGACAGGTTGACAGATGAGATAAGACAGGAGGCCCCATGGACTATGATGTTTGCAGATGACATTGTGATCTGTAGTGAGAGTAGGAACCAGGTTGAGGAGACCCTGGAGAGGTGGAGATATGCTCTAGAGAGGAGAGGAATGAAGGTCAGCAGGGTTAAGACAGAATATATGTGTGTAAATGAGAGGGAGGGTAGAGGAATGGTGAGGATGCAGGGAGTAGAGGTGGCGAAGGTGGATGAGTTTAAATACTTGGGATCAATAGTTCAGAGTAATGGTGAGTGTGGAAGAGAGGTGAAGAAGAGAGTACAGGCAGGGTGGAATGGGTGGAAAAGAGTGTCAGGAGTGATTTGTGACAGATGGGTACCAGTAAGAGTGAAAGGGAAGGTCTACAAGAGGGTAGTGAGACCAGCTATGTTATATGGGTTGGAGAGAGTGGCACTGACAAAAAGGCAGGAGTCAGAGCTGGATGTGGCAGAATTAAAGATGTTAACATTTGCACTGGGTGTGACTAGGATGGACAGGATTAGGAATCAGTATATTAGAGGGTCAACTCAGGTTGGACAGTTTGGAGACAAAGCAAGAGAGGCGAGATTGCGTTGGCTTGGACATGTGCTGAGGAGGGATACTGGGTATATTGTGAAAAGGATACTAAGGATGGAGCTGCCAGGTAAGAGGAAAAGAGGAAGGCCTAAGATAAGGTTTATGGATGTGGTGAGAGAGGACATGCAGGCGGTTGGTGTGAAAGAGCATGATACAGAGGACAGAAAGAAATGGAAACAGATGATCCGCTGTGGCGACCCCTAATGGAAACAGATGAAAGAAGATGATGATGACAGTTTAATTTTCATCACGGTGGATGTTAAACATTTGTACACCGTTATTCCTCAGCAACTTGGGTAGAATGGGTTAGAGACTTCCTCCACCTTAAGGGTTTAGATGACAAAAATATTTATGTCATTGAAACACTCCTAGAGATTGTCCTGACTAACAATTTCTTGTTCTTTGACAACCAGCTCTTCTTACAGAAAAGTGGGGTAGTCATGGGTGCCCCATGTGGCAGCAGTTTCGCTAATAGCATTATGGCTTACTGGGAAAGAACATCTCTATTTAAAAATCTGAAGTTTAGGGAATATGTAGCCTGGTACACTAGATACCAGGATAACATGTTTATAGTATGAAAGGTGAAGTATCTCTGATCCAACCATTTATAGATGAAATTAGAGCACTTACCAACTTCTTAGACTTCACATTTCAAATAGGGTGTGAAGAGATAAATTTTTTTGATATCCACCTGACTAAGGATCACCCGAATATGAGATTCAGGACGACCATCTTCCGCAAGCCAACCTATTGTAATGTGTTTCTGCATTTTACAAGCTGCCACCCGTTGCACCAAAAGAAAGCGGTAGTGAAAGGGCAGGCAGTAAGGGCAGCAAGAATGGTCTCTGACTTTGTAGATTTTATCACAGAATGTGACTTCTTAAAATCCATGTTTTGTAAGAGGGGCTACCCACTAGCTTTTGTTGAACAGATATTCAACAAAGTCATTAACAAAAGATGTTCAGGACATTTTTCTCCTTTGGTGTTTAAAGGGTATGACATAGCCCCCTCTCTACCACAGGTAGATTTAGGTATCAGCCGTACTTGTGAATTAAGTCCTAGACAGGATATTAGATTTTTGACAACTTATTCCTTGAATTCTCAATATATTAGCGAGATTGTTAGTAAAAATTGGGCTTTCATCCAGGGTGACCATTGTCTAAGGAAATCTTTCAGCCAAGTCCCCCACTTAACGTATAGAAGGGGCTTGAACTTGAAAAGTCTGGTTGAGAACCCTAAAAAGACAACCAAGGGTTGCACAGGTATGAGTAAGTGTGGCAGATGCCACCAATGTCAATTCATTAAAGTAACCAACAAAATAAAAATTAGACATAAAGAATACTTTTTGGATGGCAAATTTAATTGTGATTCCCAGGGGGTGGTCTATGTAGCGGTGTGTGACCGTTGCGAAGCTTTCTACATAGGCAAAATCGAAAGAAAGATTAAACAAAGAATTTATGAACACCAATATAACATAAACAACAATGTCATTACTAATGCTTTAGCAAAACACAGCTTGGAATTGCCTCTTCATAGGTTTTCGTTTGTAGTGATACAAAAAGTAGAGAGGAAGTTAAAAGGAGGTCCTTGGGAGTTAGAACTGGAGGAAGCAGAGTTATGGCAAATTCGGACAGGAGCCCACACACTACCAGGATTGAACGAGGCACAATCTATAAAATGTCTACTAAAAATGAAAGCACTCGCTAGGTAATGGTGTGCAGATGCCCAACAAATTTAGCTTTAAATTATATTAATGTCTTAGAGCATTTACAAATACACATTATCAAATTAACACTACCATACTTATGTGTATAGTGAAGTTTAAGTATAATAATCACATAATTTAAGATGTCCGGAGAATTTCATTTAATAACATTGCTATCTGTACTATTGTTGACAACATGTAAGGCGAACTAGGATCTCGTAGTTATTTGACTGAAGTAGTTCGTAATTGTGTAACATGGTAACCATTTATAATATGAAAACATTGTTGCATTAAGGCCAAATAGGACTACATACATTTTTCTAAATACAAGCTTTGTTTACATAAGAATAGCATTCAGTTTGGTTAGAATCACTAGTATTTCACTAGTTTTTATTCTGTTGCTTTAAATCGAATCTAGTTTGAGTGACATCATTATTGTTTTCTGATTTTCATTGGATGTGTGATTTTTAAGTGGGGTTTTTAAGTTTGCGGAAAATGTTATGTATTTTTTAGTCGAAAGAAGCTGGAGTATTAACTCCAGCGAAAGCGCTAACTATAATAAATTACGAACTGTTGGAGTGTATTGGGAGCCTCTCGCTTTGTTGTTTACTTTGGTTTTGCCATCAGTTGCTGTTATACTAATATATGTCAAGCACCTTTCATTATATATAGATATATATATATATATATATATATATATATAGAGAGAGAGAGAGAGAGAGAGATGATGCTTTGGTTCATTCTTTATACCACTGTCACAATGCCACTGTGATCATCTAAGACAACACACTGGTGCCAAGGTTAGCATTACTGTTTCATAACATGTGGCTGTCCAGTTTCGCTTCTGGCTGAGATGCTGTCTGTATAGAGTCTATATGTCCTTCCTATATCTGCAAGAGTTTTCTACTGGAGATCTGATTTCCTCCCACATTCAAAAGATATGCTGTGGGTGAATTGGTCATCCTCCAAATTATGTGTATATGTGTGCATGTGTATGCCCACCCTATGGTACTCTGGAATCCTGTCTAGGATTAGTTTCTTTACCATGCACCCATGCACCCACCACATGCCAGTATAGCCCTTAACTCCCCAGAAACCTTGAAAAGTTTAAGCAGGGTTAGGCAAGTATGAAAGAATGAATGAGCACAGCTGCCTATGTATAATATACCACACTATGTCCCAGTTTACTGTATACTATTCTATTTATTTTAGATCATAACTGTATTCTCAGAAGGCAATGTCATGCTCTGTTTCTTTCCTACTTCAAGCCTTCTTCACCTGCAGTTTCCAATGCCATGTCACTCCAGCTTGCTGTGTATATCTAAATATTGGCTGTGTTATACTAGTATTATTTCCTGAACTTTAGATGTTGTATTCCTGTAATTTTTTATGTCTGAGTAGTAGGTATATTATGTATATTCTCATGGAATTGTAATTACTAATTTCTTTAATTATATATACTATTTCTAACTGGCATGACTGAAAAAGGTCCTTGGGCTGATTAATCCACCTGTCAGAATGACTTAATTAATGAATTAGTTAATAACAGTGATGAAAGAAAGTTGTAAGACAGACCATATTTCTTATGCCTTGCTGCTCTCCCATGTCGTAGCAGCCCCACCGAGACTATTAGCTGGGTTTGCCTAGCAGTTTTATACAATTACCAGCATGAATTTTGTATACTTGTGCCTCAGAGCACAACAAGAAGCCATTATGGCAGAAGATGACAAGGTCACTTCAGGAATGCTACTTGATCTTAGATGGCCCAGTCCACTGCAATGTAAGGGATTGTAATAAGGGGACTTGGAGAGTCAAGGAATCCTAAAATACAAACCAATATCATTTCAGGCATCAATATCTAATTAAAAATAAAGTATCCAGATATTAATCAGCTGGGATATGAAATAATCACAGCTTTGCAGAAGACAGGTCCAAGAATAACCACTATCACCAACTTCAAATGTTTGCAAAATGCATCAAAGTAACATATATATTCTGATGCACAGACAACGTTTTACAAAGGAAGAGGAGAGAAGTAATACTGCAGCTATATAAGCTTTTGGGTAACCATCACTTCATTAATGCACCATGTTTTGAAGACTAGGAAAGAAAAATGGGTGAAAACTCCTCAAAACAATGTCAAAATAGTTGAATACATATGAGAGAAATGTCATAAGAAAGTCTAATAGAACAATGGTTGAAATGAGTAATACCACAGCCTCATAGACTGCAACGCTCAGGTCATAAGGGCATCCACAGGTGCCACACCATGAAATGTACTAAACACATGACCAGGACTGAAACACTGATGCAAACACTAATTTTTCCTAAAAAAGATTATAGTTAAACTGTGTAGTTTAAACTTGTTTCAGCACCGTTCATTGTGTTTGGGGGGGGGGGCTAGTCCTCACATATCCCTCAAGCCATTTGAAGAGCCATTGAGCCTTCGCTGTATATCAAAAGATAATATCAGGCTACAAAGAACTTGCTTTGATGTTTATATTAAGAACACATTTCTAATGAGCAGTTATTTTTTGTTTGTTTGTTGTTTTGTTTTTTAACAGCCATCAGTGCCACTGCCACTCACACAGGAAATAATTATGATACAGCTTATCACGAGTCATTAACCACCAATTCTGTATTCAGTATTTAAATTTATTTCACATGTGATTTGTGTTTAGCCTAATCCCATTATAGAAAAAATACCAAAAGCCAATGTCTTAAATGTACACAATTTTCCAGCTTCCTTGGGCCTCCCTTTAAACATGATAGTGCTTGCCTAGGGAGTATAATTGCATCATTTGAGATAAACACTGTTCTACTCGATATTTCTTAAATTATGAGGTTAGTCTTCCTTAGAAACACACCTGATGTTTCAGAGGATGCCTAAACAAAAGAATTTATCTATTGAAAACCAATCTTGATAACTTGTGTATATATTTTCTCTGATAGCATCAAGCTAAATGTACAATGACAAAAGTTATTTAGTTACACATTTGATTCTGAATCAACAGTGAAAAACTACTTTATTGAGACAAATGCTGAATGATTAATTTGTATGCTTAACTTTGTCTACTGAACAAACAGCACTGCAGCTAATTCTCCTTTGGAACTTTATTCCTAATAAGCAACCTTAGTAATTTCCCCTCTACATGACAATACACAACCCTGAGGATGTTTTCTTATATCCTGATATCTAGGAAGGAGTCAACACCTTTTGTTTGCCTTGATGGATGTTCACTGTGAAAGTTATTTAGAATTTGTCTATGGTTGTTTTAAGAGGAAATGAAGTGAATGAAAAAATAGTATTCACCACTAGGTGGCAGACTTTGCCAGCTAATCAACTTCAAGCAACAAGTTATTACATAAGGCAGTTATTTTATTTGGTATTGTTCTGCTTTGATATGGTTTCTTAGAAACGTGCTAGGGATTTCTTCCTTTTCATTTTATTATTAGTGATAGGAATAATGTTATAAGAAATCATGCATCCTCCATCAAGAAAGAGGGCAAGACCAACAAAATAATTTTCAATGGTTAAAAATCAGCAATTATTTTTAAATAATGTCATTATTCACAAAATAATAGTTCTTGAAGAATAATACGGTTATAAATCTAATCTATGGCATCATTTAATGATGCTAATCCTCACAGCTTTCTAACAGTATCTCAGATTTTATGAGGGACAGTGCAAATAATGAGGCAAAAATCATAAACCAGTTATTTTATTTGGCATTGTTCTGCTTTGTTATGTTTTCTTAGAAATTTACTAGAGATTTCTACTTTTTTTGTTAATATTAGTAAAAAAAATAATGTTGTTATAAGAAGACATGCATCCTCCATCAAGAATGAGGGCAAACTCCAATAAAATCATTTACAATGGTTAAAAATCAGCAATTATTTTTAAATAATGGCATTATTTTAACTGTTGATATACTTAGAGACTTTCTACATTTCTTGAAGAATAATAAGTCTATTAATTTAATATATGGCATCATTTAATAATACTAATTCTCACAGTTTTCTAAGTCTCAAAATTTATGAGAGTTATTGCAAATAATAAGGCAAAATCGGGGATGCCCTTAAAAACCAGAGGGAGGACAGAAATATGATTACGTGGACGTCATTACCAGTTTCAGCAGGAAAAGCTAATAAAAAAATAGAAATTACAGTAATGAGTTGATACAGCATTTACTGTCACTCAGTAAGTGCATGCATGACCACAACAATAAAATGCTTAGAATATCTGATACCAATATCATACCATATTACAAAAGTGTGTCTGGTACCAAGAAGAAAGTTGTGAGGAAGAGCCTTCATTAAAGCAAGGTGTTGGATGCATTGTGTGCCTGCTGACTTCCCAGCAATGAAACCGTTTGTTATGCCTCTAACTCCATCCTTTTGTAGCTAATGTAAGCACGTTTGTCGCCATACCCTCACACTGTTGTGCAATTTCCCCTACACCCACATTTCCCATGAGAACTATGGTCAAACGTGTGGGGTCACCAAGGCCCGTTCTTCCATCCCACAGACATTGGTGCCATGCATAACTCCATTTGCAGTGGAGCAATAAGCTGAATGAGAACCATCTCCTTCCCTCCTCCTCTGACAGCTGTTCCACTGCTTGAGCTGCTATTCAAACTGAGGTCATCTGGTTGTAGTCAGGGATTCATCCCTCTACACCACAGATCCAGGCACAAAGGCAGTGCCTGATAACCAAATTACCCTCAAGGCTGCTAGCAAAGAATACAAACAACTGATCATCTTTATGTAAGCATTTTGTTCCTTCATGTTATACCTGAACTTTCCATGCACATCCATTCAGTGAGGAAGCTTATTCTCATGTATCAGAGTACTGAGAAAAAAAGAATGGTAAATGAACTGTGGCAGTGATAATTATGGGCGTGGAAAATGGATTGGTATACAGGAAAGCTCTCTTTTCCAAGCATAAGCTGAGGCGTTTTTTACCGAGTCCGTGGATTCTCCTAGAAAAGGTTACTGCCACTATAAATAAGGTCATCTGGCAGGTTCAGTGGAGCCCTGAATAAGACCCAAATTAACCAGGCTCATGTAGTAGCCAAGGGTGGGAAGGGACTGAGGAGGCTTTATTTGATTACTTCTCTCAGGAAGAATGTTGAAAGACGTGCCATGGAGAGCATCTCATGCTGATGAACCTCTTCTAGATACCGTGGGCCTGACAGGAGCTGTCTGCTCAAAGATGGAAAGGTGGGGCTGCCTGAAGGGCTACTTCACTTACAGAAGTCGGTGACAACCACACACTACACCTAGTGCACACCCCTCTCTTAACAACTTACTCTGTATTCAGAGGAGATGTTAGGAGAAAAGCAACATCCACTCATGGCTGCCTTGGTAATGGCTGCAATTTGACTGCCTCCTGTGACTAGGAATCAGATGGGCAGAGTAATTGTGACTGGCCAGTGGGTCAGCAGGTGCAGGTTGCACAAACAAGAAAAAAGGTTTCTCTGGTGAGACTTCTGGAAGGGGAGGGATGACAAAGTCCAGCATCAAGTAAATGTCCCAGGGTAGAACAGCCTTTGTAAAGGCTTTGCAACAAGATTTGAAATGGCTTCCAAAGGCACTTTAATGGAAGAATAACTAAGCCCAGTATCAAATAATGGAAGAATAACTATGTCCAGAATCAAACTTCTCTGAAAAAAAAAGAACCTTCGCCACTGGGTTGGAAAAAAGGTCTTGTTGCAAACAGTGGGCTGAATGCTAAACTTCTTCCATTTATCCTGTTGAATCTATTGGACTGACAGTCTCTAAAAAGATGATAAAATGAAACCATCCTGTCAGAAAAAGCAACCGACTTGCGTACTACTAAAGGTGAAGCAAGCATGCTGTCAGTCTAAGTGCATAAAAATCTGGATGGCCTCATCCAGAAATGTGAGGGGGGCATTGATGGGGTGTCCATGAAAAATGTCTGGAGCCTCAGAAAAAAAAACTATCTAGGTCAGTATAGAGTCATCAGAATAGTCTTGACCTGCTTCCATTTTGCCTTTATAAGAAAGTTTGTTAACAGATGAAACAGAGGAGGGAAGGAGGGAATACAGCTAAGTCCCAAGCATGGTTGTATACACAACAGCATCTGGATTCCTGCCATGGGTCAGCAGGGAAGGGTGTAAAACTGAAATTGACTGACTCCTATCCAAAACCTCAGGAATATATGATATTCTTTAAGTAGATAAAATGACTGCAAAATGGGTGACCCTATTTCTAGATGTTGTTTCTAGCACTAGATGGACTCAAGAACCACTCATAAGGCATGTGTATGTGTGATAGCTGAACCAGTCCTTTAATCAATTGGTTTGTATTGCAGCCAAGAAGCAACTGTTCTCAAAGGCTAACGTCCAAACTCTCATACGCAGTCTCCACGAAGGGTAAGAACATGCCCCCCTTCCCCCACTTGCTGATGTACTAAACAACTGCAATTCTTGTAATGAAAAAGCTGCTCTGATTTCCCTGACGATGTGTAATCAAGACTCCTGGCTGAACATGAACCCTGTGCTCTCTACCCCTTGACCTGCCCCCACCCCCACCCAAGGATCGATGCATCTTTAGTAACAGTCATCACTGGGAATGGCAGGGTAAAAGTTTTCCCATCAGAAGGTGGGTTGGAACAATTCACCAACCCACAAGCTACTTTTATACCTTTAAAAGGGTCACCATTACATTTAAGGGATCGTTATCCTGTAGCCATTATAATCTTGTTACCCACAGCAGAATCCTTATGTGATACCAAACATGAGGTATAATTGCAGTAGTTTCTGCCATAAACCCCAAAGTTCTAAGGCACATGCTGGCCATCAGAAGTGGTTATATCAAAAGAGAATACATTGCTGATGTGCAAAAGAGCTTATTAAAGTCATCACCTGAGTCATCAGAAGCCGGTACTTAAGTTCACAGTGACACCTAAGGAATGATAGACATGGATCTCATACCTTATCTTCTTGAAAAGACCATCTCTTAAAGCAGCCAGTCATTCAAATATGAGAACCTCTGATGCCCTGCAATCTTAAGTGAGATGCTTCCACTGACCTGCATTTCATGAACACTCTCAGGGCTAAAGCTGAGTTAAAGGGAAGGGTGCAAAACTGAAATCAACTGACTCCTATCCAGAGCCTCAGGAATTTTCTTAACCACTTTGCCATTCTTACATGCAGGTAAGAATCTTGAAGGTTGTTTGTCTTTCGGCTTTATCCCGGTAAGGGGTCGCCACAGCGGAACTCCAGTCCACTAATGATTGGCAGTAGATTTTTACGAAACGCTGAGGTGCCAGCTCGACGCCCAACCTTCAACGAAGGCACACCCATTTATGCACGCATATCTTTCGAATGCTACCCAACCGTGGGGAGGACATGCAGACTCCACACAGAAGGCACTCCCAAGCCAAGCTGAGAATCGAATGGGAGAACCTCTTGCTGTGAGGTAACAATGCTACTGCCGTACCACCGTGGCATGGTACAAGGAATAAACCTACTCTCCCCCTGACAAGTAATGAAGGAGTGAAGGAAGTGACCATGTTGAAGGACTCTTTTGGGATAAACATGACTGGTCACTCAAGTCTAGAATAGACCTCAGGATAGTACTAAAATAAACTGGGATAACATTCATAGCTTTGCTGGTCCTGAAGTACATCTTGGCTGCTTCCTTTTCTCAGGAACTTTTATGTTTCCTTCATTGATTGTTTTGAATGTTTAATATGGCAGCATACTTTCCACCACGGGGGATGGAAGGAGGAACTCAGTAATAGCCTCTGTGCACAGTTTCACTTGACCAGATCTCCTGGATGACAGACAGTCACTTTGAAGTATGAAGGGAGAATCTGGCTATAATTTTACTTGTCCATGTCTCTTAGACAACTAATGAGGAATGTGAAGTGTGGAATGTGCCTCCCTCTGACCACCTGTGCAGAGAGATAGCCAGGGTGGGAGTCAAGACTGCTCTGAACTGCTCTGAAGTTGTCTGATGCTGCCCGGAGAATGCTAAATTCATTGGCCATAGGACCAAGACTTTGCTGAATGCCAATGGTATGGGGTTGCTATGGTCAGGCAGAATCTTGCTGTCTGAACTGTAAGTTACTGTGGACCCAGGGTTTCAACTAACTTCTCGTCATTCAGACAGAAAAATGGAAACAATGGAATTTGACACCCATAGCCATAAGGGTCTGAGTCTTTTCTTGTATACGTTTGAGGTTATTTATCAACAGCTGTGATACCTAATATGAAAATCAGTAAAGGTCACCTTACTATGCACAGCAAATATTGTAAGGCAAAGCCTAGTGGTAGGGAACAGTAGTGCCAGAGTCTACAACACTGCTATGCTGTTCCATGGAATTATATGCACTATGGTGATGACAGTGGACGTCTGAGTCCTGAAAGATTTCTTCAAAGACTTTGCAGGCAATCCATCACTTGTACACTGCATTTCAACTGATGAGTCTCTTTAATTTACACAGCTTGTGTCTAAGTTAGTACAGGTCTCTCAAAGACCAGAATAACATCAGCATATGTTTACATGCTTACAGTCCTTCAAAGACCAGAATAACATCAACACATGCTTGCATGCTTACCAAAATGGTTCAGAGACTTGGAGACAGCTGGAATTTGAGGAAAGTGACTCCTTTTGATGTCAACAGCTGAAAATATACTGTCTGGCTTTAGAGTATCCTCTTAAAGGGAATACTCAAAATAAGGATATAAGTTCTAGTTTACTTCCTTGGTCTTCAATGTTTCCTCCATTTTCCTCCCCAAAATATTTCCAGCGGGTGACACTAAGTTAAATCCTACTGCTTATGCTACTTACTACAATCCCTGTATCCCATGAGTCAGTGTTTGGAACTGCGTGGTTTATGGCGACACTTACACCCATGAAAAGCTTTATTCTTGTTGGAAAGGCATCAAACTCTGTTATACTGTTAACATAGCCATGTAGAGTTTGCTAATAAAGTGCTTAAATATCCCTCCTGGGTTTAAATCTATTGCCTAGACATCCCATCTACTTCTGTGGCTTGGTAAAAGCATCATCATAGAGATGGTGCCGAAATGAAGGTTAGTGATGGAATTTATCATCCTCCTCCTCACAAGGGTTTCTCTGCCTGTGAGATGGATCTATGCCTTTCAAGTGTAGAGTGTGTCACTCACTGGATTCTGATTGTAGTGCTTATTGACAGGGGATAACGAAACTCTTTGATTGTTGCTTGTATTTTCCCCACACCATCAATAGCAAAAAATTTGATGTCCTTAGCCTTAGAGATGTTCACAGGACTGCTTAGACAGATAACATTATTACCATTGGTGGCATTAATCTAACTAGCTAGAAGAAAATTTGATATTCCTAACACATTCTTTGATGAGTGGAATTTATAACATTTTCTGACTGAGCCATTAAAGCCTCACTTTGCCATTCAGTAATACAAGTTCCTTAGGTGCTCACTCACTCACTCACTCCTTCTTTTGGCTTTTCCCGGTTAGGGGTCACCACACTGGATCATCTGTCCGCTCATGATTGGCAGTGGAGTTTTTTACAGCGCCCAACCTTCCACAGAAGGCACACACACTCACACCTAGGGCCAATTTAGAGTGTCCAATCCACCTACTGCATGTCTTTGGAATGTGGGAAGAAACCGGAGCACCTGGAGGAAACCCACGTGACCACAGGGAGGACATGCAGACTCCGCACAGAAGGCACCCCAGCCGAGAATCGAACCAGAGAACCTCTTGCTGTGAGGCAACAATGCTAACTGCTGCCGTACCATGGCCATCCAGGTGCTCATTCATTCACTAATCTTTTCTATATGCTTTGTCTATGTTCCTGGCTTACCACTGTTCTAAAATGTTGACACGGTCCTGTCTTTTTTTGCATTGATTTATCTATACATTTGTTCATAATGTGTATATTATTACTGTCATTACACTGACTGTTATCTCCTTTTTTTGCATCAGAATTTCTTAATATTGTATTATATTTCAGTTTATTGCACTACATATGTCCCCATGTTGTGTATCATGGTCTCTCTGTCTTTTGTTTATTTCTTTTGTAATTGAGTTGTTTTCATATTCTGCATCTACCATCATAGCCCAGGACATGCCTGGAAAGGGTCTTCAGATGTACATACTTACCCAGTTAACAAATATGAAAACAGCTAGAAAAATAAATAAATGAACAATAAACAAACAGGTATACTACCCTGAGAAAAGAATACAAGCAGCAGGTTCAAATCTTCAAATCTCTTCGTATTCAACTGCAACAAAAAAGAGTGTTTTGCGGTCTGAATAATTCTAGAAGGAGCTGAATTACATCTCATTTAATCTTGGAATTATCAAAGCTGTCTATATTGTTACTTTCCCTTGCCTGACACTAATCCACTGAAGCAATTGTTTATATTAGTAAACACCATCTTACTTCGCACAGGTTTGGGTGGTGCTGACTTGACTGACACCCCGATGGGGCTGTCAGTTATGTCTGTCAAATTTTTTTTATTGTTACTCTAATTATTTACTTTTTGAAACATTAAAACATTTCAGAAGATTAAAGGTAAAAAAATGGAAACTCTGCTGGACATTACGGACATAATGTCAGTGAAAAACAGCCATACATCCAGCAAGGGGACTGCCACCCCAGCATCACCTGCTTTACATAGTTTTAAGTGCCTTGGAATCCTTTTGCAGATGTGAGGGCATCAGTCCCCGAAACATTATGCTGTATTTTATTTTGTTTAGTTTTTTTTTTTGTTTTTTATATTTTCTTAAAAAATGTAATTCACACGAACTGTTATTACTTGAAAAATAAGAGGTCTAACAATATAAGGTTGGCCCACACCAGGGCGGTGCTTGCTACTGCACAATTCCACATCCTGGTGTGCCTAATATAAACAATTACCTCCATTGAGTATAGAACATTTTAAGCACAAACATCTGAGGAACTTGTTCCATTTCCCAATGGCATCACACTTGACGAAGACTCATCATCATCTTCTCTCGGCTGTTCCCGTTAGGGGTCGCCACAGCAGATCACCTGCTTCCATTTCTTCCTGTCCTCTGCATCTTGCTCTGTCACACCAACCACCTGCATGTCCTCTCTCAACACATCCATAAACCTTATCTTAGGCCTTCCTCTTTTCCTGTTACCTGGTAGCTTCATCCTTAGCATCTTTTTTGCAATATACTCAGCATCCCTCCTCAGCACATGTCCAAACCAACGTAATAATGCCTCTCTGGCTTTGTCTCCAAACCTTCCAACCTGGGCTGACCCTCTAATATACTTATTCCTAATCCTGTCCACCCTCGTCACACCCAGTGCAAATCTTAACATCTTTAATTCTGCCACATCCAGCTCAAACTCCTGCCTTTTTGTCAGTGCCACTGTCTCCAACCCATATAACATAGCTGGTCTCACTACCCTCTTGTAGACCTTCCCTTTCACTCTTACAGGTACTCGTCTGTCACAAATCACTCCTGACACTCTTCTCCACCCACTCCATCCTGCCTGTACTCTCTTCTTCACCTCTCTTCCACACTCACCGTTACTCTGAACTATTGACCCCAAGTATTTAAACTCATCCACCTTCGCCACCTCTACTCCTTGCATCCTCACCATTCCTCTATCCTCCCTCTCATTCACACACATATATTCTGTCTTAGTCCTGCTGACCTTCATTCCTCTTCTCTCTAGACTATGATGTGAATTTTCCCTTCCAATTTCAGCAGGTTTGTATTATTCAGTGCATACAGTGTGCTTGGAGTTTGAATCCTGATTGTCCTAACAAAGGTTTCTTAAAGACTGGAACTGCAACATTTGTAGACTCCTTTATGCAAATGGCCACCTTCTTTACTGTCTTTGCTACTTGTGGGCCATCCATCATCATACGACTCCCAAAGGAAGGTAATCCTTGACTGACCAAAATCTTTAGGATTATATCTTTTTTATCCATTCCTGATAAAATCAGCAGAAGGATGCAAACATTTTATTAGTATGTCACCAAAAGCAGCATTCAAACTCACAACATGGCTTAAGTTTGACTTCAGCTGTTATACAGTAACCTGGAGAGTAACTAATTAACTTCATGCAGGTGTATTTGTAGTAAAAGGCTTTCACATGACAGATCGCAATTTCCTGTTGAATAAACTGGGTATTGCAGATCTGCCACCAGAAAAACTCATGATTTAAGGACCATATAGTGAACAAGACCTTTAGAGACAATCACAAGGCCTTTTTTAATTATATTCATAATCTCAGAAGTACAACACAGCAATGCACTGAGCTAACTGCAAATGATTTTATCTACACTGAGGCAGCAGATATAGCAAACTTACTGGATGATAAATTCAGGTCTAACTTTACCCCTCTCCCCCCTCTGTCTGTCCTACAATATAGACCTGAAACTGGCTCACATAAAATCAAGTCATGAAAGCACTATCAAAAGCTAAAATACTGCATTGATGGTCCTGACAATATCCCTGGATGCATCCTAAATAGCAAGAAGCATGATTTAGACATCTCACTAACTACACTGTTTAACCTCAGTCTCCATACAGGTTTTGTACCAAGTGAATGGAAAACAGCTGTAGTCGTTCCCCTGCATAGGGGAGGACCTTCCACAGACTCAGACAATTACAGATCATAAGTCTGACCGGCCTCATATGCAAAGCCATGGAAAGACTTATCTTAGAACTAATCAATAAGGACTTAGGAACCTCCAAACACTAGACCTGTCTCAGTTTGGATTCACCAAGGAGAGGTCATGCTTTCTCATCCTTGTGGACTTTTTTAAAAATGTCACCAAAGCAATGAATGAAGGCATAATGGTACACACCCCATACCTCAGTCTGGTTAAAGCTTTTGACACAAACCTCCACTCAGGCATAGTAGAAACGCTAACTTAATTGGAAATAATCCTCTAAATCATCAGCTGGCATGTCAGCTGGCTCACAGATAGGATGCAGGAAATCAAAATAGGGGAAGCTGCCTCCACAAAGACACCAGTCACCAGTGGTGTCCACCAGGGTTCAGTGCTGGAACCTTTCCTGTTTGGCATCTACTTCTTTGAAGTAAAACCTAGTAACAAAGGGGTCTGCTGACTAATTTTGCAGACACCTTCAGGCTAGGAGCAGTCATTGAATCCCCAAATGATTTAGCCATCATTCATGAAAGTTTGCCCCAATTAAGTAACTGGTGCTAAAATCATGGACTGAAACTAAATCCCAAAAAATGCATTATCATATTCTTTGAGAAATCATCTACCTCAGGGAGCTACCAACAATATGCCTCTAAGAACCAACCCAGTTGTTTGGGATTTGGGAACTTATGTGGACAATGACCTAACTTTCAGTCAGTATGTGGCCACTGTCATAAGAAGATCCATCTATATTTACAGCTTATAAACAAAGGGATTGTGTCTAGCTCTAGGGATGTCAATGTCCCCCTTTACTCAGCCCTCATTAGACCAATCATTAAGTATAATGCCCCATTTGGCATATATCTGTCCAGACACTTGCAGCAATTAGTGCACCCATACAAACACTAAAAGGGTACAAGGCCTAAACAATATGTTCTACAGGGACCAACTCAAAAGTCCTGTCACTAAACCGGTATTCTACAGACTGCTACAAGGTGACCTGTATCTGATGTACAAGATATCCTCTGACTCTAAACTCATGAACAGATGATAGGTTGGCAGCAAAGGAGAGTAGTATTGCTGGAATTGAATTCATATATATATATATATATATATATATATATATATATATATATATATATTATACTGTATTTTATATAGCACATATCATGGACAGAAGTAGGTTAAAAAACAAATAAAAAAGATAGCTGGGTACATAAGACCAAGGATAAAAAGGTGTCCAAGCCTGATAGGTGCACTGGTGCCAGGATGGGAAAAAATGACAGTGTAGAATCCTCAAGATACAGAAGCATTCCT
The DNA here is from genome assembly GCF_019279795.1 of Protopterus annectens. NCBI lineage: Eukaryota > Metazoa > Chordata > Ceratodontiformes > Protopteridae > Protopterus > Protopterus annectens. The sequence continues at coordinate 707,529,902 of NC_056741.1, forward strand.
ACAATGGGGCTAGGCCAGGCCCAGGGGGAGGATGCCCCCCTAACTGCAGAAGGAAGCAGTAGTCCACAAAAATCACAAAAACTGATAGGCCAAAAAAAGAGCCATAGAGATGACAGAGTGGACTATTGATGATAAGAAAGAAATTATGTATTGTTACTATTATGCAAGAAGTGCAGAATGTCCAGACAGAAGTTATACTAAAAGATTAAGAGAGAAATTAGAGGAAAGAAAAATCCTTGCACGAGGAAAACTGTCAGAAGCTTCAAATAAAAATTTGTGTTCAATAATACAACAGATTTATGAAAAACATTATATAGACCAAGAAACCTTGGAAAAAGAAGTGACTGAGGAAGTGCGAAAATATAAAGAACAAAATCTATAGATTTTTGAAAGGTATAAAAAAGAAATATGTTACATAATGTAAATAGTGTATTATTATTATTATGTGTGTGTGTGTGTGTGTGTGTGTGTATATATATATATATATATATATATATATATATATATATATATATATATATATATATATATATATATATATATAAATCACGAGTGCTGTATTGTAGACGAGCTCCACGCAGGACACCAGTAAAGTTGTAAAAAGCAGCTTTATTTAACGTGTTTAATGCCAAACGTATACAAAGCGTTTTCATCCTAGTATCCCCCAGACTTCATCAGAATTAACACATAAAAATCACCTTGGCCTAATTTTTTCTAATCCCTTAATTGATGAATTAGCTGATTAAAAAGTTTTTTAAACATTTTAAAGATGCATTGTTCATAAAGTACATATGTGTAAAGTGGAATACATTATTTACCTATTCAGAATCAAGTACAAATATATTACAAGGATCTCTAAAACCATAATAAAATTAAGAAATACATATTTTAATAAATGTATAAATATTTGATATAAATATTATACATTTCATACAAAGATACAATATAAATAGCATGAAACAATATAAATAACATAAAATACTTTAAGTTAAATAAAACATTCACTACCTTCAGTACTATATAAAAACATTTATAATTTAGCTGCTCTGAGCTTAAGCAGGGGTGAAATAGAGATAGAATCATTTAACCCTGGGAATTTATTGGCTTCCAATGTAATTTGCCAAAATGTTTCCCTAAACTCTAATTTCGTTTCCCAGGGACCCCCTCTCACTTCCGCTGGGACCATTTTAACAACAAAGAAGAAGAACTGTGCATTATTGCAATTGAGTGTGTGCCTATACAGTACGTTGGTACTATTTTTCTTCTTGACATCATTTAAATGTTCATAAATTCTACGCTTTAGATGTTGCTCAGTTTTACCTACATAGAAGGCATCACAAGATCCACATGTAATCACATATATTAGACCTTGTGAATTACAGTTTGAATAATTATTGTTGACAACTGTCCTACTCCTAGCCACTATGCACAATTCTTCGCCCTGTAATATGTGTTTACACTGACTGCAAGCCCTACATTTAAAAGTCCCTCTTCTTTTGTGTGTAAATACTTGTAAATTGGCTGCATATTCCAATACATTTTTAATATTCTGACCTTTCTTAAATTCTGCCTTAAGAGGCTTATTTTTAAACACCTCCAGATCTGTGAACTCTGAGAATTTTTCCATTCTCTTTCCAATATGGATTTAACCTGATATGCGGTCCCACTAAAATTAGTAACAAAGGCCCTACAAGTCTTCTTGCACATTGCATATCTGTCCTGTTATATTGGTAAATAAACCCGTACCTAAAACTGGGGTATATTTGTTCTTTCTCCCTAGTATGACCTTTGTTTGTATACTGTCAATAAGTTCTGTTGGGTAATCCCTATCTATAAACATACTCTGTAATACCCTGCATTCCTTCTGAAAATCTGCATCACAGGATGTCATGTGGCTTACACGAACATACTGTCCTGTAATAATATTTTTTCTGAAATGTTGGGTGTGCACTACCATAACCAATGTAGGTATTTCAGAATGTGGGTTTCCTATATACCATGGATTTAAACCCATTTCCAATATTTTGTATAGTGACGTCCAAATAATTACAATGCCCTATTGTCACTTGATGTGTAAACCGGAGGAAATTTGTGGTTTGACTTAAATAATTCATAAATTCTTCCAGTTTAGTCATATCGGCTATCCAAAATATGCAGATATCATCCAGAAATCTGGTATATAAATTCCAACATTGTGCGTAGGGGCATGTATGTATGAATTTGTGTTCCCAAACTGACAGAATGATATCGGCATAAGTGGGGGCACAACTGGCCCCCATAGGTACCCCTTGTTCCTGCCGGTAAAATTCCCCCCTCAAAAAATAAAAAATAATTTCTTAGTACCAGTTCTGCCAGTTCCAAACAAAGGAAAATATAATTTTCAGAAATACTGGCCTGTTTACTTAGTGCTTCTTCAAGCCACAGTAATCCTGTGTCATGTGGGATAACTGAGAATAGATCCACAATATCAATACACAAAAATACTAAATCATCTACACTATATTCAGGCTGTATTCTGCCAAGGAAATCCCAAGAATCCTTAAGGATATGTGGACGCCCCCCTCCCCATAGCCTTTAATTTCCAATCCAGAAATTTTGCTATAGGTGCTATTTTAGAGCCCTCTGAGGCTACTACAGCTCTAAATGGTGGGTCATCCACATCCTTATGTACCTTGGGTATACCAAATATTGAAGGAAATCTTTGTGAATTATTTTGTAAATATGTATAGTCTGAAAATCCACCACCCCCTGGTCAAATAGGTCCTTTAGTGCTAAATCTATTTTCTTATAGGCTATATTAATTTCATTAATTGAAACCTGACTATATTTATCTACACCATGTAGTAGGGAAAGCATTTTGCCCTCATATACAATTTTATCTATGAGGACAATGCCCCCTCCCTTGTCAGGTTCCATTACACGTACTTGAGAATTAGAACATAAGTGGTTCAACAGTGTTCCCTATTCCTTGGTCAAATTCCTTCTAGTATGTATTTTTTCTTGATTGTTATATAAATTCCTAACTTCATTTTCTAATACCATTTCCAATTTTTTTAACTGTGGATGCAGTTACGGATTAAACACACTACTCTTCCTGGGTACCCCATTACGTATTATTGTAGCATTTCCATTAAAAAATTGCTCCAAATTAATTTTTCTGATAAACAATTTAACATCCATAATAGTTTGTGATAAATGACCCTTTCTCATTGGAATATATTTAAACCCTTTTATTAACAAGCTAAAAAATGCATGTGTTACTTCTAAGGTACTATAATTGAAAATGTGAAAACCTTGCCATCTTACAATATGTGAGTTGTTTTGTAAATCAGCTTCATTGCCCCCTTGTATTGCTACCTGTATATCCCCCTGTTGTCCCCTCCCCTCTGTTGGAGGGGGGGATTTGTAAAAATGGTTATTGTTGTTATTTTTCTGTCTAAGTCTTTCTGACCTTCTTGGGGAAATATAACCATTATCCATATTATCCTGCTCTTCCATCCCATTGGAATTGGATAATACATGATTGTCCTGCCCTAATTGTTCTGATTCCTGCAGGACCTGTGAATAAGTTCTACTACTATGTACATTATTGTAGTATGACCTGGGCAGTGGATATTGTTTATATTCTCTATATTCTTTCAGGTCACAATCTAATTTTTTACATTTCCTATCCAAAATATCATCACATTTTTTGTCTATGGCAATTCTCAGATTAAAATACTTGTCCTGCTCACTCTGCACACCAAAAAGCAAATAATTTATAATACATGTTTTTAACACATCAATATGCTCTTGTAAGCTTTTCATCTCCCTGTCGTTATTACGAATAATAGCTTTTTAAATTCCCAAGCCACAACTATCAAAAATCATGAGCAATTCTTTATGAAATTCAGATCCCACTAACACATTGTTTGGGTATTTATATACCCTCAATCCTTTAGGCACTACCCCCTGTCTTATACATTCACCTAAATAAGCATTTTCAATGTTTAATGTCTTAAATTTAATCAAAGCCTCTTGTAGTTTGTTTAGGCTTACTCTGTAAGTGTCCGTATTTCCAGCATTACCCTGTTGCGTTATGGTTTTATGAAAAAACGGCTTCTGTTGTAGCCATTCATTCAATTCCTGCCGAACTGGGTTAATCGTCTCAGTGGTCACACTATCTCCTACTTCGTTCACATCCTCAGCACCTTCATGTCGCCATAAAACATGCGGCGTGTTATTCCAGGACTGTTCTGCTTGTGTTTTGCCATTATTAACGACTGTAGAAACCATTTGGCGTACTCGGCACCTGAAGTCTTCCTGGTTCCCAGGCACACTCGCATTAGTAAGCAGCATGGCTACTCCCCGCTCAATGGGAGTTAAGACCTCCATCAGCTGTGATAGCTGGCTTGAAATCCTGCGCAGTTCACCCATTTCCTGGCCCCGAGGAACATTGGGGCTCTGCTGGTGTGAATTTAGCTCTTCAACAAGCTCCATGAAAAACACCATAATCAACAATGCAGAGCTAAATCCAGAAATATAAAAACCAATAAATCATGAGTGCTGGATTGTAGAGGAGCTCCACGCAGGACACCAGTAAAGTTGTAAAAAGAAGCTTTATTTAACGTGTCTAACGCCAAACGTATACAAAGCATTTTCGTCCAAGTATCCCCCAGACTTCATCAGAATCAACACATAAAAATCACCTTGGCCTAATTTATACTAATCCCTTAATTGATGAATTAACTGATTAAAAAGTATTGTTATTATTATGCAAGAGGTGCAGAATTTCCAGACAGACGTTATACTAAAATATTAAAAGAGAAATTAGAGGAAAGAAAGATCCTTGCACAAGGAAAACTGTCAGAAGATTCAAATAAAAATATGTGTTCATTAATACAACAGATTTATGAAAAACATTATATAGACCAAGAAACCTTGGAAAAAGAAGTGACTGAGGAAGTGCGAAAATATAAAGAACAAAATCTATAGATTTTTGAAAGGTATAAAAAAGAAATATGTTACATAATGTAAATAGTGTATTATTATGTGTGTGTGTGTATATATAAATATATATATATATATATATATATATATATATATATATATATATATATATATATATAAACCTAACCTTTCCACTCGTATTATATCCAAGCTGATTACTGCATAATACCTGTTACACTGATATGTATTTGTATTTCAAATCTGACTTGTTAAATTTATGTCCACTTTTGTTACTGTATTGCCTGATAGCTCTTTATGTAATTGTATTTGTAATTTGTATTTGTATTTGTATCAACTTGTAAATTACATGTGAAGTTTTTTTCCCTGGGCGTCCACTGAAAATGGGCTCACCTAGGGCCAGTGGACCTTCCCAGTAAACAAATGCAATAAATAAATAATAAATATGGTCATGGCAAAGAAAGATCTGATATGGAGCAATATTTATGCAAAAGAAAAAGCCAAATTAATCAATACAAAAAAGCAGCCCCAAGGATTTTCGAAGAGAAATACAGGCAAAGGCATCCAGATATGGAAAATTTCACAACACAAAAAATAAGATCACAAAGAGGGAATGTAGAACAGAAGATTAGTAAAGTAGAAGTTAAATAAAATAGAAGCTGATGTTATGGAATATCTGTGAAGGATTTAGTGTAGAAGGTCTAACACAGGTAGGCTTACCACCTGTCCCACTTTGCGAGGGACAGTCCCTCTTTGGGCAGTTGTGTGTGTCCAAAGTTCTAACTTTTGTACTGACCGTGGGTATGTGTGCGCCTTTGAAATCTGATGTGTGTAAATGTCCCACTTTGCCCAAACACAGGTTATATCACAGCATGATGGAACAACGAGTTCCCCAAGTAAGGAGAAACAAGAGGAACGGGAGACATCTGAAGAAGAAATATGGACATGGGAATGAAAAAGACATTTAATACAGTGCAATATTTATGCAAAGGAGAAGGCAAAACTAATCAATGCAAAAAGAGCAGCACTAAAGATCTTTGAAGAGAAAAACAGGCAAAGGCATCTGCATATAAAAAAAATCTACAATACAAAAAAATAAGAAAACAAAAAGGAAAAGTAGAAAAGAGGATTAGTAATGGACAGGTTAAAGAAAACAGAAACTGAGGTCATGGATTACTCAGGAAGTGAAGGATTTAGTGTAGAAAATCTAACTCACAGCAGGATAGAGCAATGGTTCCCCAAATTAAGGAGAAACCACTGGAGTAGGAAACATCTGATCAGTTGCCATATGAAGATTCTTTGGAACCTTCCATAGGAAAACAATATGAAAGCAAGGGAAGGAACAGGAAACTGTAGCAACTCTAATACAATCAATATTGTGGTGTGATAGGACAGTGAGTTCGCATATGAAAGAGCAACGGATGACACAGGACGAAACTGAAGAAAATGTGGCATAAGAAGATGCTCTGAAACTCTCTATAGAATGCTCGCAGGAAATGGAAAACAAAGAATGTGCCCTCAGTTTAGAAGAAAATGATCTAAGAGAAGAGTCGCTTGATCTAATACAGATGGACAGACATATTAATATCAATAAAATAAATAGACTACAAAAAGTAAAAAAAAAAAAAAAAGTTAGTAGTTTGATAAAACAATTAACACTAATTACAACTGTTCATAGAGATTCATGCCGTATAACAGAAGTAAATAGGACATATTACTGTGCAGCAAAATTAATAACAGATAAAGTCTTACTGCAAAAACACAGAGCAGTAAAGGAAAGGAGGGGGAGAAATCGAATGCCATCATGGCAGTATCAAATAGAGAAAACTATAAAGGAATTAAGACAACAAGTGTCACTGTTAGAAGAGTATAGAAGAGGGAACAGATCAACAAAAATACTCAGAAAGATAGACTTGATAAAAGCAATGCACAGTATTAGAACAGATCAGGATCTATCATACATTATTGAAAATAATAAACTAAAAATATCGGCACAGGCAGAAAAATTTAAAAGATATAGAGATAAATATAAAGGAAAAGTACAAAATAAGCAATTTATTGATGACTCAAAAAAGTTTTATAGAGAATTGGGAAACAAGGCAATAGGAATTGAAACACCACCAAAAAAGAGAAGAAATAGATACATATTAGAGAAATTTAAAGATCCTATGGAATATAGGTTCATAGGTAGGTACTAGACTATCTTCCCGAGGGCATTTATAAGCCTAGCCAGAGTGTGTTGGCTTTCACCGCCCCATTGATTAATTAACTGATCCTCTGTCAAGCAGAGCCAATAAAGTGATCCCAGGGGTGTATTTTCTGTTACCCATCCACTCGTCAATGCTTCTGTTGAAGAGTGTTAGTGAAGGGCTCTGCCTGATGTTAATTTGGAATTTTGCTCCAAAGCATGGGGAGTCTCTGTCACAGGAATCTATCCCTCCAGCATGTTATATTTGTTGTTGTGGCGAGGTTTAGCTCACTAGAGCACGTGGCTCACAGTGACTTGGATTTCTTTAGGTGGAGTATGTCCATCAATGCTGAGTTGGACATGGCTTTGTAAGTCAGGCAGAGATCACCTCTGAGTAAGCGATATGCCACTGAGTACAGCCGGAGTTTTTTCAGTCGGGCTGCATAGGACATATGTTTGAGGCCAGTAATCATCTTGGTGAAGTACTTTTGTGGTCTTTCCAGCTGTTGGAAGTGTCTTGTGAGGTACATCCCAAATGGGGCATTGTACTCTATGATAGGTCTAATGAGTGATGAGTAGAGAGGCACTATAACCTCTTTATTTCTAGATGTGAATCCTTTAGTAATTAAATGGGCCACATAGTAGGATTTCCTAACTACTTTGGCAATATGATTGTCAAAGGAGAGATTGCTATCTACCTGGGTCCCCAGATCTCTTATTACCTCATCTGTATTAAGGGGGCTGCCACCTACGTGGTAATTCATTGGTGTTTTGTTTTTCCCAAACGGGATGACTATGCATTTTTTGACATTTAGCTTGAGGCCATGACTTTGACACCAGGTGTCCATCTCAGTAAGGCCCTTTTGAAGGATGTCCGTGTCAGCCGGAGAGTCAATTATGGCTCCCAGTTTTCAGTCATCAGCGAACATGGTTAGCCATAGCCCTCCTGTGTTTGCCTGCACTTCTGAGAAGTATATGCCAAACATTAGGGGTCCCAGGACCGAGCCTTGCAGGACACCACTTGTGACTGTTTTAGAGTCGGACCTGGAGCCTGCTATTCTTACCATGTGAGTTCTGTCTGTAAGCCAGTTGGCAACCCATCTTGTGACGTAGGGGTTTATGTTCAGGCTGGTGAGTTTTTCTGTAATACCTGAGTGGGGAATAGTGTTGAAAGCCTTGGCAAGGTCAAGGTAGGCTATGTGAACCACCTTTCCCTTGTCTATGGCCTTGATGACTGTCTCGAAGAAGTCAACCAGGTTTAGTAGGCATGATCTGCCCTTAACAAAGCCAAACTGGGTCGGGTCAAGTGTTTGGAGGTTCCCAATGTCTTTGTTAATAAGTTCCATGAGGATGCGCTCCATAGCCTTGCAGACCAGACTAGTCAGGCTTATGGGACAATAGTTACAGGGGTCAGTTGTGGCCCCTCCTTTGTGGAGAGGAATAACCATTGCTGCGTGCCATTCTATGGGCATGTAGTCTGTGGAGAGGCTAAGGTTGAACAGTGTGTTTAGGTGAGGGGTTAGTTTGTTCTGTAGTTCATGCAAGACGCAGCCTGGGACACCATCTGGTCCCATTGATGCTGTGTTTTTGGCTTTTGAAAGGGCTGTTTTCACCTGTGCGTCTGTGATTTTTGGGACACTACACTTTTCCGGTATTGTTGTGGGCCCTTTTGGAGGTGAGAGGGGGGTGAAGTTTGCACTGAATCTATCTGCCAGGATGTTGGCAATATCAGTAGGGTCAGTATATTTTGTGCTATTTTGCACTAGTTCAGTGCATATCTGCGAGTTGCCACTTAGATTCTTAACATAGCTAAAGAAGGCTTTGTGGTTATGTTTTGAATCTTTGGCTATTTTTCTTTCAAAGTTAACCTTGGATGATTTAATGAGGGACATTAGTTTCTTACTGATACTGATCAGGGATGTCTTTCCTTCTTGGGATTTGCGTTCCCTCCTTCTATTGTATAGCCTGTTTATTTCAGGGGTCCACCAAACTGGTTTGCTTCTCTTAGAGGAGTGAGTCTTGGTTTTGCTAGGGATGGCACGATCCATGCATCCTTGTAGGTGCTTATAGAGTGCATTTGTAAAGGTTTCTGCATCTTGGACAGCGTTATCCTTTAGCGTGAGGACTGTGAAACTTACCACCTCTGTCTTAAGTAAGGCGAAGTTTGCTTTAGAAAAGTTTTTTACTGTGGTTTCCTTAGTTGGGGGTGGTGGTGGGGTGTGGACATCCAGAGTGATTAGTTTATGGTCTGATCTAACCAGTGATGGGTTGACCTCCTGTGTGGAACACCTGTCGCCCATGTTGGTGATGACCAGGTCCAATAGGTTTTCACCTCTGGTAGGGGAGTTTACCAGCTGATCCAGGGCATTTGAGCTGATGAATTCCAGGAAGAGCTGGGCCTGGGAGTTTGTACTCGAGTAGTTTTCCCAGTGAATGGTAGGGTAATTGAAATCACCCAATATCAGAGTGTTTGGTAGGACCGTCATGTTTTCCGGTGTCTCCAGAAAGGTGGAGTGGTGGTCCTGGGTCATGGAGGATGATCTGTAGCAGGCCACAATTTGCATTGCAGATTTGCCCGATGTTAGTTGCACATGGATGATCTCAGAGGTATCATGCTGCGCCACTAACCTGGAGGTGTAGGTATCCTTGATGAATATGGATACACCCCCTCCTTTTGTGTTTCAGTCTGTGTTCTGTGGCCGAAACGTGTGGTATGAGTTGTAGCCCGGTAGTGCTGGGGTACTCTCTGGAGCCTTGAACCAGGTTTCAGTTACTGCACAGATGTCGACGTTCTCCATATTGAGGAGTGCTTCGAGCACGTGCATTTTGAGATTTAAACTCCTGGCGTTGAGTAGCATAACCCTCAGTTTTTTGTTAATTCTGCTGTTTACGGAGGTGGGTTTGATTGAGCCTTGCCTAAAAAAGGCACTATGGGGGCAGCAAGAGCCTTGGCCAGTATTCGAAAGTCTAGGGGTGACAGGTGCAAGCCGTTTCTTGCAAAGCAATGCGGCTTATCGAGCATGTCGGCCCAGGCTGACAGACACTGGATCCCCTTTGAATGACACCAGAAGCTTAGCCAATTGTTGAAATTGATTAATTTTTTCTTTATACTGAGGTATCATTCTTGGTGAGGGCAAGATGCTACCCAGGGTAAGGTTCATATCAGCCTGGGCTACATGATCAGAGAGCTCTTCCATGTCTCTTTTCATGTAGTCCAGGGAGGTACGTCTCAGGTCATTCACACCAACATGCACAATGACAGAGTCATATTTGCACTTGTTCTGGAGTGACCCGAGTGCTTGTGTTATGTGGTGGATTCTGGCTGCAGACAGGCAGCTAACAGTAACCTTCTGCTTGTCCAGCCTAGTGAGTGAGACGTCAGTGTGCCTGACTATAGAGTCACCTATTACTAGTGTGTTAGGTATGTTATTTCCCTTAAGGGCTGTGATTGTGCAGCACACTGACTTTGTGTTTTATGTATTGTCTGGTTTGTGACGGGAGGTGCAGGTTGTTTGGGTGACTACTTTGGAGGTTTCTGATGCTTTTGCAGGTTTTTATTTAGAGCCTCCGAGTATGATTTTGTGTATTTATGTGTATTTTTTGCCAGTGCTGTTTTAGTAGGTCTGTGTGTGGCTGGAGGTGTGGTGCAAGTGTTAACCTTCTCCTCTCAACTGTCTGTTCCAGTTTTGGGTGGAGACAGCTTAGCTTCCAGTTTGGCTGTATAATTGCATCTCTCGCATATGTTAGTGTTTTGTGGTAGGAGGAAAGGGTTGTCTGTGTACATGAGGCAGTTGTAACATTGCCTCAGGATACCCAGATTCACCAGCTGGACTGGAGAGTGCACCTGAAGTTGCCCTTTGGTCATGCCTGAATAGTAGGGTGAGCTGCTTAGTCACTTGGTTGGTGAAGGGTAAATAAAGAGCCTTGCCCTGCTGAGCAATCAGTGTCAGGGTATATTAGTGCTTGCTATTAGGTCTGAGCAAGTGCTGGGCTATAAGATGCTTTTTGAGTGCTTAGGTTGAGAGTTAGACTAGTTTCAAGGGAAAAACTGAAGAGGAGACTTAGTGGATCTGGGAATAATTTAACCGTAGCTAACCAGCACTGCCCGGTGCGCAAAACCGTGCAAACGCAGTTTTTATGGTAGGGAAATGAAAGAGAGAGAAATTAGCCCAAAATGGCCAATAAACTACTAACTTCTGGGCTGGAACCACTCCTCCAGGGACAGATAGGTTGCTCAAAGCTCCCCTCTCTCACAGGTGAACAGAGAAACTTCCTTCTATCCAAGTAAGGTATGGGCAACTCAGAAGCTAGTATCACAGCCCTGAATTCAGCAGTAGCCTGAAAACTGGACTATACTAGCTTAGAAAGGCGTGAAACAAGGAATTTTTTTGTTTTTTTGTTTTTGGTTTTTTGAAAAGATAAGGCAAAAACAGTAAAAAATACACTTAAAACAGCTTTAAACGACTACAAACAATCAGAAAAGGCTTTCACACTTTAGTGTGTAGCCTACAACAGTTAAACAAAATATTTAAGCATAAAACATTTTTTTAAAAGTTCAGGCAGTCAAATAAGTACAATATGTGAAAAAAAACAAGCTTTTAAATCACAATAAATGCTGGAAAGTCTGTGTTTAGGCGGAAAACAGTTAAGTACAGCAAGAAAGTACAGAAAACTGATACTTAATCACTCCAAAGTCTCTCTTCTAAGCTAGAAGGCTTGTATCAGTTTAAGGCTTTCTAGTGCTACCCAGTAGGTTAGTTACAGGAAAGATGGGAAACAAGCACAGATGTGGTCTTTTAAACCAGAAAGTTGAAAGAGACAGACAAACTGTCCAAATGGTCAATAAACTACAATTTCTGGGCCAATAACCTCTCCTCTCGTGGTAGACAGGCTACCTAGTGCTTACCACTCCCACTGATAAGCTAGAAGGCTTTCCTCCAACACAGAAAGGCTTGCGGGGCTCAGAAGCTTACCAACAGTCCTAGATACAGCAAATCTGTACCTGGACTACACTAGTTATAGGAAAGGCGGGGACCAAACACAAAACGGGCTTTTAACCAGAAAGTAGAAAGAGATGGAAAAACTGCCCAAATGGCCAATGAACTACAATTTCTGGGCCAAAACCCACTCTTCCCATGGTAGATAGGCTACCTAGTGCTTACCACTCCCACTGATAAGCTAGAAGGCTTCCTTCCAACACAGAAAGGCTTGGGGGACTCAGAAGCTTACCAACAGTCCTGGATACAGCAAGTCTGTATCTGGACTTGACTAGTTACAGGAAAGGCAGGAAACAAGCTTAGATTTTTTTTTTTGTTACAGAAAAGCAGCTAAAACAGCAGTAAATATAATTCAAATTGTAGTGCATGCCAGCACACCCGAGTGTGTAACAACACTACGGCAAATACAGTTCAAATAAATGCAATTAAATTAAAAAATGACTAAAAAACAAGTGCAGAAGGCAGTAAATTAGAAGGCTACTAACAAGCAGTAATAAGTGCAGAGTAAGAGCGACTGAACAGATAGCACACAAAAGAGCAGTTAAGACAATTACAGTAATAGCAGCTGAATAAAATATATATATATATTTTATTTTATTTTATTATTTTTTTTTTTTTTTTTTAAGGAGGGAACAGAGCAGGATTAAGAGGCTACAGGGGTTGTCCTTCCCAAATGCTCTCTTTGTACACAGTAGGAGTGCCTGAAATCAGAATATGATCTCACTGCACTCAGTTGAGTGAGCAAATAAGATGGGCCCAGAAGGAGTATCCAAATACAAATCTACAAGAGGGCCGGGCAATTTCAAAGCCACCAACATTAACACCAAAACAAGAACAGAGAGCGTGGGTGGGGAACTAACTGTAGAGAGACAGCCACAATTTCAGTTGAGTTAATATTCAGTGAAAATAAATTAAATACAGTACTATATGCAAAAGAGCAGATAAAAGTGTACTTAAATTCACTTATACGTCCAGTTGATTTCAGGTAGATGTTAGCCAGCCAAAGCTTTGATATTAAGCAGAGATAACTCAGAATGTACCACTTATATAAGGAAAGACAGAATGTCAGTGATGAGGTGAAACTACTAAAACAAAGATGCTGAATGGAGAGAAGTAAAAGAAAAAAATAAGAAGTTCAAATGTACAGGATATGAAATAGGATAAAGTAACTGTCAGAGAGAATGAAACAAAATTAGGAAAAGCGTCTAATTGGAAAACACCAGGCCCAGATGCAGTACCTAACTTCTGGTTAAAAGTATTAACATCTTTACATGAAGATTTAGTCATGAGTAGTTTATATGCACACCCCAAACAGACACTAGCCTGGTTAACAATAGGAAAAAACAATACTCCTACTTAAGAGTCAACTTGCAAGCTATCCTAAAAACTATAGACCAATAACTTTCCTTCCAACGACATATAAACTATGCACTGGAATTGATGCCGACAGAATTTATTTTATTTTATTTATTTTACATTTGTTAACTGGGGGTGTCTGACTGAGCCGAAAAGGTCCTTTTTCAGCAGAGGCCCAGGGAGAAAAGCTTCTCACAGGAAAAATTACAGATACATGTAGATATTTAGATATGATCAGTATACACACAAATTACAATAGACATGTTTTTACAGTGGTATGCAGCACATCAACAGTTACAGTGGAGAGAAAAAACAAGAAAATATTAATTTAAAAATAAAGGTAATTAATAGATTTGTGGCGTACAGCTGAAATTTGGAACACAGGTAGAATAAATGCATAGTACACAGTTGCAGTACATACATTGTACATTAGCCAGTGTTTGTGAGTAAGAGTGAAAACTATTATCAAGTATTCTAGGTGTATTATGTGTACCTTATCCGCTTTCACTAGCCTGGGGAGCAGTCATGGCACTGCCAACTTTGCTTGAGATGTTGCCTTATGAGGTTTTTAAAGGAGGCTTTGGACGATGTGTTTTGTACGCTAGTGGGGACAGAGTTCCATTTTGTAGCCACTGAACTACTATATAGTGTGTCTCCAAAGCTATTGTAGCTGTTGGTGACTTCTAGTAGTAGTTTGCTTGATGATCTAAAAGACCTTTTGGCTGAGTGATGTTGTACTAGGTTTTTGAGGGCAGGACACTTATTGGGGAGGTAACTGATAGAATGATAGAGGCAGAGCTGATTGTAGGTTAGGAGGCTGGGCAGTTCAAGCCAGTGGAGCTGTCTCAAAGCAGTACAGTGATGATTTCTATATGAGCAATTTGCAGCAAAGCGGGCAATTCCATTATAGCAAGCTTCCATTTTGCTTAGTTCAGTTTTGTTGAGATTAGTTAGAATGGGAGATGCGTAGAGTAGGGTGGACAGAAGTTGGGAGCGAGCAATGGCTGATCTTGTGTTGTTGGTAAGAAACGGTTTGATACGGTAGAGTGATCCCAGTTTGGCATGTACTTTTTTAATAGTTAAGTTGAGATGACTATCAAATTTTAGGTGGGAGTCTATGGTTATTTCCAATAGCTTAGCCTGTGCCATTGGAGAGATTGGAGTAGCATTTGTGGAGTAGATAGTGAATTGACTGTTATCAGTGTTTTTGTTAGAACTGGTTATAATCATAAGCTGAGTTTTCTTTGGATTGAGGATAAGTTGGGCTTTGGTAAGGTAGTTTTCAACATCAGAGAATGCTAGTTGAGTTGATTGCAGGAGCGTGGGAATATTTTGTGCAGCACAGATTAAGGTAGTATCATCTGCATACAGAATGATAGATGCATGTTGTGTGGAAGTATGGAGGTCATTTGTGAAGATTGTGAATAGCAGTGGTCCTAAGATAAAACCCTGTGGGACTCCTATAGTTATAGGCAGCTAAGGAGAGAGAATTTTCCCATTTTACAGCTTAGTACCTGTCAGTTAAGTAGCTTTGGAATCAGGTAAGAGTGGAATTTGATAGGTGACATCGGTTTAGCTTGTTTAGCAGGATTTGGTGCGAGACTGTGCCAAATAATTTGCAGTTTAGCCATGATAAAGAAACCGCAAACCAGTCAAGTAAAACAAACAATGTCCACAGAAAGGTCCCTGAATCCAGAAGCCAGCAGGAATACAACTATAATATCTCTGAATTGACAGAGACAAAAGCACTTGTATTCATTTATTTCAATAAAAAACGTATACGTTGGCACTAAGGACTACCTGTTAGCCACGATAAAGGACAAAATATTATTCCAGGGATAAAAATTCAAAGGGGGATATTCCAGGGTGATTCTTTGTCACCGCTGCTCTTTTGTCTTGCTCTTAACCCATTAAGCTGTCTACTTAACAAATTAGCTCATGGCTATAATTTGGCTCCCAGAAAACAACAAAGTGTAAAAATTTCTCATCTTCTTTTTGTGGATGATTTAAAACTGTATAGTTTATCAGATAAGGAACTGTAAAGCACAACTGCAAGCGGTCAAAACTTTTTCAGATAATATAAGAAAGTAATTTGGTCTTGATAAATGTGTAGAAACAGCCGTTAAAGCAGAAAAGCTGCAGCACCAAGAAAATATCAGCCTGGGACAAGAATTTGATATAAAAGAACTTGACCAAGAGGAAGTGTATAAATATTTGGGAACTGATGAAGGATCAACAATAAAACATGAAAAATGTGAACAAATATGAACAAAACTTAGTAAGGAATATTTTAGAAGACTAAAATTAATACTGGAAACAGTCCTGACATCTAGGAACAAACCCCAAGCTAGAAACCAATTTGTTCTTCCTGTCCTAACTTACAGTTTTAGAGTGACTGAATGGCCACAAAAGGTGTTGGATCGGTTGGACAGGAAAACAAGAGGGATGCTTCATGCTTATCAAATGATTTATAAACATCAGTGAATACCAAGACTACATATTCCCCATTCTGACAGAGGTTTGAGCCTCCTTGAAATTGATTACATGTATAGATCTGCAATCATAGGACTGCACACATATCTGCTGACCTCACAAGACCCAAACATAATGAAAGTTTTAAAACATGAAGAAAATAAGTTTAAGATAACTTCCCTGCTTAGTTTAGCAGAAGCATATTGGTGTCACATGGGAATGGAAATCAAACTAGAAGTAGATAAAAATCAGGCAGCAACTGAATGCACCAAAAAACAAAAGAAAGAATATAAGGTGAAGGATCAGATGAGAAGGCAAGAAATGTTGAAAATCTATAAATACAGTTGCAAGTATAGAAAACTCTTGGAACAATCTCATGTTGATCAGGATCAAACACAGGAATCGTTAAGGGGAGGTGAATTTAAACCAAAAGATGAAAGATTAATATTGGCGGCCCAAGATAGTGGACTACATACACATTTGTTTACAAAGTCCATTGTACATGTGGGAGAAATAGACAAATGTAGGTTTTGTAAAACATAATTGGAAGCAGTCGTACATGTTTTTGCTGGTTGTGATATACTAATGGCAGAAACACTGTATACTGAAAGGCATAATAATGTGGCAAGACTGCTGCACTGGGGATTGTGCAAACATTATAATATTGAAGTAGCTGAAAACACTGGAAACATGAGCAACAAAGCATTATAGAAAATGATGAAGTTTATATCACATGGGATCACCCATTACTAAGTTCAAAAAATAGATGCAAGAAAACCAGATATAGTAGTCCATGAAAAGAAGACAAAAGTAGCATTGATCATTCAAATCGTTACACCCAGTGACTACAGTGTCTTACATACAGAGAGACACACAACGTCATAAAATTCCAGGATTTGCAGGCAGAAATTAAGGCAATGTGGAAAAAGGATACCCAGACAGTTCCAATAGTAGTAGGAGCAACGGGTCTTATAAAACAAATTTGCAATCATACTTAGGTATGTTACTGATTACATGTAACACCATATGAACTGCAGAAGGAGTCATTACTGGGTACATTGCAGGTGCTAAGAACAGCACTTCTGGATAACATCAAAGATTAAAACAATAATTATTTCATGAACTTTAATCATAATTTGACATAGGAATGGAGTCCATTCCCATCATGGTATTATAAACCAAAAAGACTTGGAGAAATTAAGGAGAGATGGTCTTACTGCACATCAGTAAGTCAAATGACATCAGAAATACTTGGTCTAGAAATCTAAACCTCTTCAGTAACATCAAAAGAATGGTTTGGGGGATCAGATATACCTATCAGAGGATACTGCTGCTCTGGAATAGATTCCCCATCCACATAAACAAAGCTCATCCCTGTCCATATTCAAGTGCAACATGGATCTATTGATGGATAATAGAAAATGTACCCTAGGACTGTCCTCTATACTATTAATGGACAGAAGCAGTTCCTAAATGCTTTACACCATGCATGGGACCCCTCAAATTATCTATTGTATGATCCCAGTTATTCTTACTGGGGCAATATGTTATTATCGACTATGAAACTGGTAAGGACAGTATAATACTAAACTGGATAGGTTAATTCAAGCACAAAAAAAGAAAAATGACTAACCATAAAATGGCACATAAGGACAACTAGTCTAGTATTTGCCTATGAACCTACAGATTACAGGTGTCTGATACTCTTAATGTCTCAAAGGGAGAACCTCACTCATTTTAAGGGAACTTCTTTTATGATGATTTAACAGACTTTCATGGGACGTGGTAGGTTTCACTGTTCTTTTTTATTATTTATTTTATTTTTATTTAGTTTACATTTGTTTACCGGGAAAGTCTAACTGGGCATATTGCCTTTTTTCAGTGGGGTCCGGGGAGAAAAGCTCCATTGTTAGTACGATTTTATATTACATTGGCAAGAAAAAAAGCAGAATCAAAAATTAAAACAGGTAACAATCACAACAAACAATTATGGTTAGTACAGAGAAGAGGCAAGTAATGAAAGCCAGGGTGGTGCAGCAGTAGCATTGTTGCCTCACAGCAACAGGTTTTCCTGTTCGATTCTCGGCTGGAGTGCCTTCTGTGTGGAGTCTGCATGTCCTCCCTGCGGTCGAGTAGCGTTTGAAAGACATGCGTGAATGGGCATGCCTTCGTTGAAGGTTGGGCATTGGGCTGGCAACTCGGCACCATAAAAATCTACTGCCAATCATTAGCGGACCGGAGTTCCGCTGTGGCGACCCCTAACCGGGAAAAGCCAAACAGACAAACAACAAAACAGAGAAGAGGCAAGTAACACTAAACATTGAATACATTATATCTAAAGACAGCTCTTGGTATTGTACAGGATGATCACACATTTATAACAAGTCATAACAATGCAAGTTCATGCAGTTATGCAAATGACATGAACTTTATCACAGCCTTCATCACTTTAAACCCAGTCTCATAAGATCTGGGTTACTCAGTGTTTAACCAAAGCCATGTTGTTGGTTTCCTTTCAGAGACTAGGTCTAGTACAATAGTTGACTCATTTAAATATGACTTATCTCCTACATCACATTCCATTGTGTATTTACTGAGCTTTAATGAAACACATCAGCAGTTAAACAGCTGTTGTAAGGTTATTCAAGTTCTACAGACTGTATGACTAGCAAAGCCATTGATAGATATCCTCTTTGCATAACTTAAGTTTGGTTCATTTTCAATAACCAGTGCTCTTCCCAACAGAAACAAGCTCCTACGGACTGCATCAGAAATGCCCAACTTGTTCTTCGGGCTTGCTGTTTAATATTTAAAAGACTAGTCTGGATTTAATTTCGAGACACAAGCACTAACTTGCTGTTTGTATTTCTACACGTATCGCTGTTTAATATTTAAAAGACTAGTCTGGATTTAATTTCGAGACACAAGCACTAACTTGCTGTTTGTATTTCTACACGTATCACTGTTTAATATTTAAAAGACTAGTCTGGATTTAATTTCGAGACACAAGCACTAACTTGCTGTTTGTATTTCTACGTATCGCTGTTTAATATTTAAAAGACTAGTCTGGATTTAATTTCGAGACACAAGCACTAACTTGCTGTTTGTATTTCTACACGTATCGCTGTTTAATATTTAAAAGACTAGTCTGGATTTAATTTCGAGACACAAGCACTAACTTGCTGTTTGTATTTCTACACGTATCGCTGTTTAATATTTAAAAGACTAGTCTGGATTTAATTTCGAGACACAAGCACTAACTTGCTGTTTGTATTTCTACATGTATCGCTGTTTAATATTTAAAAGACTAGTCTGGATTTAATTTCGAGACACAAGCACTAACTTGCTGTTTGTATTTCTACACGTATCGCTGTTTAATATTTAAAAGACTAGTCTGGATTTAATTTCGAGACACAAGCACTAACTTGCTGTTTGTATTTCTACACGTATCGCTGTTTAATATTTAAAAGACTAGTCTGGATTTAATTTCGAGACACAAGCACTAACTTGCTGTTTGTATTTCTACACATGTATCTGTAGCTTCTTGCATGCTTCTACTTCCAGTCCAGAAGAACAGAATCGGGAGAGCGATCTCACAAGCTAAGGTGTACTACCCCTGGAACTGGTGTACTGAACATATAAACATGACCAAGGCAGCCTGAATAAAAGGTTGCATGCAATCCACAGTCAAACTGTGTGTCATGACAGACTGCCGATGCAATGTAGTTGCAAAGCTGCACTGTCCAAGCCTGTAGAAGCACTAAATATTGATTGTTACAAGCACAGCTGCAACAATTTACATACATGTTATTTGCTTACAATGTGTAGAAATGTGCAGAGGCAAGACATCCACACCAGTGTACAACAATATGAGACCTACAGTCAGTCCAAATACCAGGCAGAATAGCTCTCAAATGTCCCTGATTTTGCTTCTTATTTTGGCCTTTTTATCCTAAAAGTTTAGATTTTCTGGCAAATTGCTTAGGACTTTAGTCACTAAATAATGACAAAAATTTGTATTTCAGACATCATATTCTTCAGAAACTGTATGCTAATGCAAAACATATTATTCCAACAACTTTCTAAGTAAATAACAGCAATATTTAAAGTATGTCCCTAATTTATGCCTGTGCCCCCCCCTTTATTTTGGGGGTTTTGTCCCTAATTATTGGGATAACAGGTTGAGGTCTATACCAGGCATTTATAGTTGCTCAGTGCCATATATTACCAGAAGAATCCCGTGTCTAATGTTTTACATCAGTCACAGGTGCCTGATAGTATGACAGCTGAAGTCATAAATATGAAATGTCTAAAAACATGAATGATATGCGTACATCATGGCCCCTCACATAAGCTTAGAAGTGACAAGCTAGAGTCAGCCCAAGCCAAGTTCAAGTGTGAGTGTAAGCTCGGCTCTGGCTCATGATCTGTCAGGTTAAAGAGCTGAGAGCAAACCAAGCCACATTTGCAAGTTTATTTATTTATTTTTTTTTTTTTTTTGAGTAACTGCTGACTGTTGATTCAGACTGCACCTGCAGGCTAGGGCTTTCTATTAGGTGTATTCTGAATATCGAAGCACTGTGGTTGGCTGGAGTTTCAGAGATGGAGTGGTGCCATAGTGTTAAAAAGAAAGGAGGTTTAAATGTTTTGTGCGGGAGAAGAAGACTATTGCAAGATGTTGTAGCTGGGCAATTCTTTTATAAAAACATTTGCAGCATTTTTGGGATGGGGGTACTTTATTTCCTTCACTCCAGTGTGCGTGCATGCCTCCATGGAGGGACAGCGATTGAGAGCATGGAAAACACTCCAGATACTAAGGACAGCATGTACAGGATTCTGTTGTGTTTCTTTGTGTTTGTTGAGGTAAGTCCCATTCTCTCACATTTCACTTATTTTAGTTCTAAACTTTGCTTTGTTCCTCCCAAAATTGGTGATTTTGGAAGAAAAGATGGTATATTACACTTCTGGCAGAGTTATAGACTTTTATGTAAATTTGCAGTACCTTATTCTGTCAGCTTTACTAGTTTATGGCATTAATATTTAAGAAAAGTAACCTTGATTATTTCTGCTTATTTCTGTATTTGTCCCTGATTCTGGATGTAAGAGGATCAGAGCTATGAGTAAGGCGGGTATGTAATACTGGTAGTGAGTATTAAAAGTGATTATCCATTTAGGTGTGAAATCTGTAGGTAAAAAGTGAAGGGCAGTTAGGGCAACCAGTAAAATTATTATTTTTGTGGTATGAGGGTAGTGGTGTATAGTGTCTGAAAGTCACAAAATGGTGTTTTATATCTCATTTTTATTCGACCTAGCATCCGTAGAGTACATGAAGGTGGTTCCTATTAGGGGGTTGGGGGACAGGGTAGATGCTAGTTATCTGATCTGGCTAGTCTATGAACAGTGTATATATCTATGAACAAACTTAAATTTATTACTGATGCTACCATGTCTAAAGGGACACTGAAAGAGGCTGTCTTGTTTGGGGGAAGGGTACTGCTGTGTATAAGGAAAAAAAAGATAAAAGACTACTTAATATGGTTGCTTGGTATAATTTTGGGTGTGAGTATGCGTGCCAAAGAGCAACATCTTGAAATTTCTTTATTATTGCGGTAATCGTTTTTCATTTAATTTCCTCACCATCAAATACCAGAGATGTGCACAATGATGAAAGGCAAAGGGATTTAAACATTTTGTGTAGGAGTAGAGGAGAACTATTGCAAGTTGTTGTAGTTGGGCAATTATTTTATCAAAAAAGTGCTACATTTTTAAGGAAGAGACATGAGGGTATCTTGTACATGAAAGCATAAGGTTATCATATGATAACTGATGGCAAATAAAAGTGTTATGACTTTCTGGGGGCAGTGCATGCATTTACCACCAAGTAGAAATAACAAAATGTTACTTGAGTTTTTACATTTTTCAATCTTTTCTCAGTGACAAATTAGTGTGCAGAATGAGGCTATGATTCTGGGGGTATGTCGTACATGAGAACAAAGGGGCAATCATGGTTGATATGGGTTGCTGGAGGGACAAAATCTATCAAAAAGCTAAGTTGACATTATTATTATATTCTGTAATAACTTCACAGTCAGAAGTAGTGTATCTTCTCAGAAGGAGCACAATCCAATAGGATAATGTGTTTATTTTGTACCGTTATAGGTTATTAAGAGTTCTATATCCACGGTGGTGGTGCTGCGGTAGCGTTGTCACCTTACAGTAAGACGCTGTCCCGTTCGATTCTCAGCTAGAGCGTCTTCTTCATGGAGACATGAGTGAATGGGCATACCTTCGTTGAAGGTTGTGCGTCAGGGCTGGTAACTCGGCACTTAAAAATCAACTACCAATCGTTAGCGGACCGGAGTTCCGCTTTGGCGACCCCTAACCGGGAAAAGCCAAAAGACACAAACAAACATAGGTTATTAAGAGTTCTAGTATTATTATTATTGTTATTATTATTATTATTATTATTATTATCATCATCATCATCATCATTACTGGAGGCAGCCTTAAGGGAAATGAAATATGGCTTTTTATATAAAGCTCACAGAATCCAACATTTCACATGGCCTTTTTGTCCCAGTTTGGCAGTGTATCTAGTTTTTACATTTGAGCTGTTTGACCATTTCTTGCAGGTCTGGTGAAACCAATATGCACTAAATCATCATTAGACCAGAAGAAAAAAATATTTGCGTTTCTACATACAGGATGGTGTACTTCTGTTTTGTGCTTAGTATAATTTTTTCTGTATTTTTCATTTTCAGCAGACCTGTAGTTTGCTGACTGGGTGCAAAGCTGTAAGGAAGTGTAATGAAGGTACTGCCACCATTCATTCATGTGTGAGAATATTGGTAATGCGTGTTTGGCTGTAACTGTAGTGGGATTTTTTAATTAAATAATCTCCTTTGGACTTCCAGACGTGGATATTTTTAACCTAGCTACTGCTCCAGTTATCTGGTCTGGTTCAGCTGTTATTCGGCTCTAAGAGTCAAGTCATACCTCTGGCTTAACTCTAGCACAGCTTTTCTTCAAAAATCACAGTTTTGCTTACCAAGGCTGCTCTGCTCAATAAGACACACTCGAAGAAAAAAAACATAGATGTAGAGCTGTCACTTAATTAGAAAGGTGTACAGTGATATAAGCCTTTCTTAATCTCATATCTATCTACAGTGGATATAAAAAGTTTACACACCCCTGTTAAAATGTCAGGCTTTTGTGATATAAAAAAATGAGACCACAAAAAATAATTTCAAAACTTTTCCCACCTTTAATGTGACTATAACCTGTACAATTCAATTGAAAAACAAACAAATCTGTTAGGGGAAAAATATAAAAAAATAAAAAAATGTACAATAAGCTGATTGCATAAGTGTGCACACCCTTAAACTAATACTTTGTTGAAGCATCTTTTGATTTAATTACAACATTCAGTCTTCTTGGGTAGGAGTTTATCAGCATGGCACATCTTGACTTGGCAATATTTGCCCACTCTTCCTTGCAAAAGTGCTCCAAATCTGTCAGATTGTGAGGGCATCTCTTGTGCACAGCCCTCTTTAGGTCACCCACAGATTTTCTATTGGATTTAGGTCTGGGGTCTGGCTGGGCCATTCCAAAACTTTAATTTTCTTCTGGTGAAGCCATTCTTTTGTTGATTTGGATGTATGCTTAGGGTTATTGTCATGTTGAAAGGTGAAATTCCTCTTCATCTTCAGCTTTCTAGCATCTGCCTGAAGGTTTTGGGCCAAAAGTGACTGGTATTTGGAACTGTTCATAATTCCCTACACCTTGACTAAAGCCCCAGTTCCAGCTGAAGAAAAGCAACCCAAAAGCATGATACTGCCATCACCATGCTTCACCGTGGGGGTGGTGTTCTTTTGGTGATGTGAAGTGTTGTTTTTGCGCCAAACACACCTTTTGGAATTGTGGGCAAAAATTTCAACCTTGGTCTCATTATCATCAGACCATAATACATTTTCCCACATACTTTTGAGAGACTTGATGTATTGTTTTGCAAATTTTAGCCAGGCCTGGATGTTGTTCCGTGTAAGAAAAGGCTTCCATCTTCCAACCCAACCCCACAGTCCAGACATAAGGAGAATACAGGAGATTGTTGTCACATGTAGTACATAACCAGTACTTGCCAGAAATTCCTGCAGCTCCTTTAGTGTTGCTGTAGGTCCCTTGGCAGCCTCCCTGACCAGCTTTCGTTTTGTCTTTTCATCAGTTTTGGAGGGGCATCCAGTTCTTTGCAACGTCACTGTTGTCCCATATTTTCTCCACTCTTTGATGACTGTCTTCACTGTGTACCATGGTATATCCAATGCTATGGAAATTTTTTGTATCCTTCACCTGACTGATACCTTTCAACAATGAGATCCCTATGATGCTTTGTAAGCTCTCTGTGAACCATGGCTTTTCTGTAGCAGGCAACTGAGTAAATGTCAGGAAAATCCTACTAGGACAGCTGAACTTTATTTGGGGTTAATCAGAGTCTCTTTAATTGATGGTAGGTGTGTACCCAAGAAGACTGAATGCTGTAATTAAATCAAAAGGTGCTTCAACAAAGTATTAGTTTAAGGGTGTGCACACGTCTGCAACCAGCTTATTGTACGTTTTTTATTTTTTATATTTTTCCCCTAACAGATTTATTTGTTTTTCAGTTGAATTGTATAGGTTATAGGTCACATTAAAGGTGGGAAACATTTTAAAATGATTTATCGTGGTCACATTTTATTATATCACAAAAACCTGGCATTTTAACAGGGGTGTGTAAACTTTTTATGTCCACTGTATATTCAAATGTCAAAAAATACGATTCAGTGCACTTTATCATTTTAAGTGCAATATAAATTCAGTAAAGATAATGAACACAAAGACAATACTATCATTTAACAAAAAAATGTACTAATATAGATGAGAATAAAACAAATGTGTGAGAAGTTTGGGCAACAATTCTGTTCTTCTAGAGTTATTAAGTATTTTTCATTGCATTTTTGAAAGTAAATAAAATGTGTGTAACAGTTTGGCCATGCCTTCTATTCTTCTGTAAGTACTACGCATTTCAGTTTCATAGCATTTTTATGCTAACATGTATGGTTTAACTAACAACTAAATGTGTTATTTCAGAGTTAAGGTTCACCAGTTTTATGCTTACACTTTTAACTAAACTGGAGGTGGTTAGATTGGTGCAGTGGGGTGCCAGATCTTAAATAATAGTGTTATTACTGGAGTCTTGGAAGTACTGCTCTATTACACATCATCTGGTTTCATCTGAAATGTATTCTTAGACAATATTTAGCTACTGATTCTTGAATCTTGGCCCCGTCCAACAAAATACAGTGAGAGTTGTAATCTGCAGTCTACAGTGCAGTGTAGATCCAATCTTCAGCTTCCCGTAACATCTATAAGAGGAAGTACTGACATGACAAAGAGTGCTAGGTATAATGTTACTCCATGATGAAATTAACAAAACAAGGAAAATATTGCTCGAATAACCTTCCCGAAAGCTAACACTTTGAGTTATACCTGTCAGGAAGGAAGTTAAGCAATTCACAGCTGTTTTGTTAGTCTGCACACCAGATGTAGTTATTATTGCATACTATTATCAGCATTAGCAAAAGCAAATAACAGATCATAAAATGACTAAAATTAGTAAGGTAAAGCAAAGGCATCCAATTGTGCATGGCTGTTAACAATAGAGTCAGAAAATAAGAAGAGAACGTTTTCTTTTAAAATAGTTATATTTCCACTAAAAGTTAAAGGACATCTGTAAAGCCTCTCCATGGATACTGCATTTCCTTTCCTTTAATCTAACCCATAGAGCACCACATAAAGTAGGGGTTAAGCAATTTCTATCTGCTTCCTCTCTACATATGATTCTGCAGTCTGCTCACCTAATTCACTTACCTTGAAATTTCATGCTTTCTGTTTTAGAATTTATCACTATTTCTGAGACATCGTATGGTTCCTGGCAACAAACTGTTACACTTAATATTCAAAGATGAGTTAGCAGCACAGGCATAAGAGGCAAAAATTATGATACCTATAGCTGACAGTGAGTGAGTGAGTGAGTGAGTGAGTGAGTGAGTGAGTGAGTGAGTGAGTGAGTGAGTGAGTGAGTGAGTGTGAATAAGGGAGAAGGGGAGGGTTGCAGGACTGGTGCCCAAATGCAAGTAATCTGGCCACTGTCTTTGGTTAAAAAAAGGCCATAGATATTTGTTAAAGAGTTTATCATTAACAAATCAAAGTGAATTATTCAAAAAAATATCCTAGCAGTCTCCAGAGACACTCTTAGAAAGCACTTATTCAGATCACTGCCATTCTAAGATAATTCATAGAGGCAATGAAAATATTGAAAGACAAAACCGTGTCAGGAGGAGAATATCTTGTCATATCCCCACATATCAAAAGTTCACCCTTTCCATGTGATTCTTATATTTAAGAAAGAAGATGGGAGGACATATTTAAGTAAGAAGATGGGAGGACAAAGCCTCCTGCATTTGAGGGTACAAACATTATATCACTCATATGTTCTAGCATTTTGAGAGGACACAGTTTCATTGAGTGCTAGTTTCAATAAGTGACAACCCACAAGCTGCTCTGGATCCAAGTGTCAAATTATGGAGAAAAAATGCATTGTGGAAAGAAAAGCCTCGGCTGAAAAACAAAGTGGTATCAGTATTCTGGTTCTATCATGCTATTTTGGGGCAGAACAATTTAGAAAATAATGCTAATAACTTACAATAATGTAGCTCTCTATCAAATATAATATATGCTCAAAAGCACATTTTTTTAGTTTCTGACCACAGATTACTTTAAATGTATTGATATTCATCTGCATTCAGTTAAAACAAGAAAAATATACAAATAGATTTTTGTCTTTCTCTGTACAGGAGTTTTTGTACAGCACAGAAGAGAATCCAGTATTCAAGGTTTCCCACTCAACAGTGGAAGAGTGGTTTCAGTGATGCTACAAACCTTGAATTTAAAACCATTGCCTACTGGAGCAGCAGCTATACTACAGCAAAGGTAAGACAAAGCATAGCTCTGCCACTCACTGATTCTGTCTTATTTTCCTATATGTATTCTTAGTCGTATAATATTGATCTGAATTTATTGATTGACAGTAAACTCCTGGGTATTTATTGGATCTGTACTTATTTTTATTTATAAACGTTAGTATTCAGTCTTTGTGTTTATTTTTAATTTTAACAGCCTACAGATGCCAGACACGTCACTTTTCATGCACACAGCATATGCACGGAAGTTATTGCTTTCGTAATCACATTTGTATTTAGTTTACATCTTTTTTTTTTTTAAGCGGCATGCCAGCTCTGCTTTTCCTGCTTTAAAACAGAAAGTGATGTCAGTTAATCATGTAAGGTATATATCATTTCCTGTGGCAGAAAATTATATTTTAAAAGGAAGATGGCAAAGCTTTATGTGAAGTGAACTTTTCCATTACCAAGAGCACAAGCTTATCAGACAACAGATAATATGCAATTTGCAAAGATATTACTCAAACAGTCACTACTGGTATAGGATAATTACTGGATTCATCTTGTTTGAAAGGCATATTGTAAAATATTTATTATACCGAGCTTTAGTACCACTAGGTCCACCCAGCATTTCCAGATTATGCAAATTTTGTACAGTGTTTCAGGTAAACTTAATTTAATAAAATTGATTCATCAATTGCTGAATGACTGAATACCTGTTCAGAGATCTGTGACCAAATTCTCTCTCTTTCTCTCTCTCTCTCTCAGATCTAGCAGCCTATTTTCAGTGGAGGGAGACGCAAGATTAAAACTCCATAATATTTAGTAGTATGATGTAGCAATTAACAATACAATAAGCAATATAACTTTATCATAAATTAGTTCATAAGTCATATTAAAATTAGTAGTTACTTGTGGTATTTACAAAATAAAAGCAATGCAAAAAATATAAATAGAGCATACACTGGTACATTTTTGGTAGAATTATTACTGACTTACATTGGCATCAGCTGTATCAAGACATCATCTATAAGGTACACATCTGATGACATAATGACTGCTTGGCATTTTCATTAGATAATAAGAGATTTTGAATGAAAAGGGTCAGAGTTGGTGATTGCTGATCACCTAATACAGAATGGCAGAAAAAACTGCATCAGTCACTGGCAATTTTATTTATATATTATAGCAGGCCTGGACCATGTAGCCATAGCTGAATCAGAGTGGCAAAGAGATAAAGAACAACTCATGCAAGTGGTATATTCGGTGGGGAAGGATCATATGTATGTAGAAGAGAAAATGCTGAGAGAGGCAAATTGGAGGTGAGAACAAGAATTCCTACCAAAAATGATGACTTTCTGGATAAGCAAACAGATGCTGAGGCCATTCAGCATGGCTCTAAACCCTGAAGTCTGCCACATGTATCTGTATAAATAGAATTGACAAAAGGATCTGTAAGAAGCTAGCAGACATATCAGCTGAGATACTAACTCATTGTCCCAGCACGTCTCTGGATTAAGCATTAGAAACAAAAACGGTTAATGTAGTTCTCCACTGAAAGGAAGACGAAGGTGTAGCGAACAAACCCCAAAACTACCTTTTCTTATACCTGTAAGGAATGATGTGAAGCAGTTTAATTCTGTTTTGTCCTGCAGTTGTAGCATTCCTAATATTTATGCAATAATGAGTCAGTCATCAAAGAAATAATGCAGTATCATAACTCCCTGTGCAGATTAATTAACCCTAGGCAGTAGGGCTCATGGAGAGCACATCTCAAAGACAAAGTGAAAATGCTATTGAACAGAAACAGCTTCAATGGCATCATCCAGCGTGTACCTAATAGTACAGGTTGAAAGGTATTTACTAGACTAATAACAACAAGGGCCTTTTTAAGCCTAGCCATGCATCCCAAATCTCTGACAAGTTCTGGTACCTTTGATAAGAGTAAGCAGATGCCTGGGACATGAAATATTTACAGGCAGAGTCCTGGGAGATGAACTATTTATGGGCTGCCCTGTGTCCATTAGACATATAGGTGCCAACCAGGGATGAATTTCCTGTTTCCCAACCAATTGTCCAAGTTGCACCTGAATTGGGTTAGAGATGAACTCTGCTTCACATGGATGGGGAGCCTGTTCCAGAGATGGGGTAGTCAATGGGATAAATACCTGTCTCTCCAGCATGTCCTATTTATATCACAGTCAAGGTTTAAGTCTTTAGAACAGATAATTCTGGTGCTGTTTGTTTTGTGGATATGCAGGAGGTCCATCAGTGTGGGGTCTGACAATGCCTTGCATTCCAGGCACAGATCTCCCCTCAACAGCCTGTAGGAGACAGAATTTAGGGTTAAGACCTTGAGGCAGTCTGCGTAAGACATGTTACTTATACCCTGTATTGGATGTGCCTGGTTAGGTACATACTAAAGGGGGCATTGTACCCAATGATAGGTCTGACAAATGCTGAATACAGTGGAACAATGACTTCCTTGGACCTAGATGCTATACCTTTGTTTATAAGTTGCACAACATAGAATAATTTCCTCACTACTGTAGACATGTGATGGTCAAAGGCTAGATTACTGTCTATGTGTGTCCCCAAGTCACTGACTACTGGGTCAACTCTTAGGGGTGTATTGTCAATATAATAGTTACGAGGGGTGGATGACTTCCCAAAGGATACTATTATGCATTTCTTGGCCTTTAGTTTTAGTCCATGGCTCTGACACCAGTTGTTTGTCTGTGTCAGCCCTTCCTGGAGAACATTTGTGTTGGGAGGCAATTCAATAACAGCTCCTAATTTGCAAACATCTGCAAATTTAGTCACCCAGATGCCACTGACATTGGTCTTGACTTCAGAGAAGTAAATGCCAAAAAGGAGTGGTTCCAGGACTGATCCCTGAAGGGCTCCACTTGTGATTGGATTCTTTGTAGAGGTAGACTTCCCAATTCTAACTTCCTGGGTCCTGTCTGTGAGCCAGCTATCTATCCACTGGGTGATATAAGGGTTTGTACCTGGCCTGTTAAGTTTGTCAGTAATGTCCGAGTGGGGTATTGTGTTAAATGCCTTGGCCAGGACAAGGTAGGCAGTGTGAACTAGTTTGCTGTCATCCATTGAGTCTATTAGGTTGACTAGGCATGACCTGCCCTTGATGAAACCAAATTGGGTTGGGTCCAAGTGTTTGGAGTTTCCTATGGTATTATTGATAATTTCTGTCATAATTCTTTCCATGGCTTTACATATGAGACTAGTGAGACTTATGGGTCTGTAGCTGCTTCCAGGATCTGCAGATGGTCCACCTTTGTACAGAGGGATGACTGTTGCTGTTCTCCATTCATAAGGCATGAAGCCTGCTTGGAGGCTACAGTTAAATAGCAGTTCCATAGGGCCTGATAGGTCATGTTTCGTGATGTTTAGAAGGCATCCTGGAATATTATCTGAGCCCATTAATACAGTGTTCTTGGCCTTAGAGAGAGCATTAAAAGTCTGTTCCCTAGTAATAACAGCGAGAGTTATACTTGATGGTATTTCCTGAGGGAAGGTTGTAGGAGAGAGAGAGAGGTAAAGTTGGAGTTGAATTTGTTGGTCAGTAGGTTTGTTGTATCTTCTGGCTCGGTATAGGTGGTTCCATTTACAATGAGCTCTGCACACAATTGTGTATGGCATTTGAGGTTGCAGGCATACCTAAAGAATGCCAAATGAAAACAGTCCTTGAACCAAATAAGGAATCAGATGCAAAAACCAGAGAATACAAGAAAAAGAAAAATAATCTGGTTCCACACAGCAGTGAAAATCAATATGTCCTTTATTGTAGTAGGTAAGCGCTTTCTCGGAATAACATCCGCTTCATCAGACCAACAAAGATAGAATAGCAGTTACATTTTTAAACACTAAAACATCCAATCAAAAATCAGATAAAATGTGCATCATAGCTAAAAGCCATGTGATAAAATACATCTATAGAATATATAGATCATTAAAAAAATTGAATAAAACAGACTAAATGAACAATATGTACTTAAAACTGGTAACAAATACTATAGTAAAAAATAATAAAAGATGGATTATTGAAACATATATGATAAAATATTAAAAGAGAGATCAATGCTTTAATGGCCGTGCTTTAAGGAAGGGTTTCAGGGAAACTCTGTTGTTTAAACCAGGAGGTTTATCAGCTTGAAAGCACAAAATCCATTTCTCTTCACTAGATTCTGTTCTATTATTTATGTCACCTCCTCTCTTGGTACTATGCAGAATCTCTAGTACCATAAAGCTAAATTTATGTTCTTTACCCTCTTTAGCTACATGTAGTGATAGTGCGCTGGTTTCTTTAACATTCCTGATATCCCTAAGGTGTTCAAGTATTCCATCATTAAACACCCTGTTCATTTTCCCTATGCAAAATGAGAAGCAGGTAGTACAATAGCAAAAATAGACAACATTTTTTGTTCGACAATCTACATAAAACGCATTATCTATCTTAAAACCCAAAGTGGGATGTGTGAAATGATTACCAGTATGTATATGTGTACAGGCCATACAATTCCTACACATATAGCCACTGTGTCTACTACTTTGTATAAGAAAACTGTTAGAAAGAATAATGTTCTGCACTATGGCAGTATATGGTTGTCCTTGGACTGGGAATCCAAATTTACCTCAAACTTGGCTTTGGAAATCAAAATCTAAATCAACTATATTAGAAGTACTGAATATAGTAACAGAGATAAAACAACTAGAATTGAGATCTTTAGAGAAGGGTAGGTGCAAACTGCATAGGAAAAAACATGGGAATTGCAGGAACGATACATACAGGGGAGGAATGAAGTTTAAAAGAAGGCAGGACTTAAATGAGCTATTTAATGTTT
Organism: Protopterus annectens; assembly: GCF_019279795.1. Classification (NCBI taxonomy): domain Eukaryota; kingdom Metazoa; phylum Chordata; order Ceratodontiformes; family Protopteridae; genus Protopterus; species Protopterus annectens. Next base: position 707,561,721 of record NC_056741.1, read on the forward strand.
GACGGAAAATGATTAGTTAGATTATAAGTGATGTATAATGTTTGCAACTGGGAGTGTGTCAGTAAGGTTTGTGATGTAAAATGCTTGCAATTAGGATTGTGTTGGTGTGGTTCATTTTCATTTATATAAATGTATGATTGCTTATGTCGAAAGGGGTGGTTTAATAAAGATGTTGCTTGTTTAAAAAGGGACAGGAATTGAATAATTTACATAATGCTGCTTAGGTTATACGATGTATAGCAATATATGTGAAGTATAATGTCTGTTAATGTTAATTTAATACAATTTGATTACGTTTGTATAAATGTAAATTTGCCTATGTCATAAGTGATGATTCAATAAAGGTGTTCAAAACATAAAAGTTGGCTTTGGTAGACTTTATCTGTGCTATGAGTTGTTTGTTTAGTTAGAGGAGAGTGCTTTTATCCTGCTTGGTGCTGCACCACTTAATTTTTGCCATCATTTTCTTCTGTTATACAGCCAATTGATGTGATTCCACCAGGGTGGCTTGTTGTTTTGAATTAGTTCTATACTTCTTCCTGGTGTGTAAAGCTGCCTCTATGCAGCAACTAACATGCTTGCACAGGGCTTCTGTGCATGGCTCTGTGCTGGCAGCAGTGTTCTTAGGGCTTATGAGGGCCTGAAATTTTGCCAGGTTATCACTTAATAGTAGGAAGTTAGCTTTAGAGTAGTTCTTGAATATTCCAGGGTCCATGTTTTATTTTATTTTTTCAAAGGAGACTATTTTGTGGTCTGATCTTACCAGAGAAGCCATTACACTGGGGGGGGGGGGGACCAGATCCAGTATGGTTGCACCCCTGGTTGGTGCATTAACAATCTGGTCCAGGGAGTTTGTGTTTACGAAATCCAGGAATCTCTGTACCTGTATGCTTGGTGTCATATAGGATTCCCAGTTAATAGTGGGGTAATTAAAGACACCCATGAGCATGGTTTTGAGTTGGATGGTGAGTGTTTCCAATAAGTTAAATATAAATACATTGTATGGGTTTCCTGGGTCATAGAGGGGATTCATAGCTTGAAAGGAAGTGATATGGGATTTTTCCTATGTTAATTTGAACATGGATAAGCTCAAGTGTATTGTCCTGTTTGACCAGCCTTGAGGTATGTTTATTTTTGATGTAAATCGAGACACCTCCACCTTTAGTGGTCTAAATGTGTGGAAGGCATTATAACCTGGCACTGTCAGTGTGCTCTCCGCGGCTTTAAACAATGTCTCAGTGACCGCACAGATGTCAACATTCTCTAGGGTGACGAGAGCTTCTAGGGAGTTGAGTTTTCTGTATAGACTACTAGAACTCATCAGTAATACCTTTAGCTTTTCTTGGTTTGATTTGCTGTGTTGGACGTACTTTCAGTTGGCATTGCCTAAAAGAGACACTATGGGGGAGGGTAATGTTTTAGCTAATATTTGAAAGCATACAGGGGAGAGGTGCAGACCATCCCTGGCAAAGCACTGTGGTCTGTTGACCATCTCCTCCCATATTGACAAATATTGCACCCCCATAGAATGACACCAGAAACTAAGCCAATTGTTAAAGTCAGTCAGCTTTTGTTCATATTGTGGGATCATCCTTAGAGAAGGTAAAATGCCGCTCAATGCTGGGCTCATACCAGCCTACGACACATATTCCAAGAGCTTCATGATGTCTCTTTTCATATAGTCTAGGGATGTACATGTCAGGTCATTTACATTCACATAGACTATGACTGAGTCATACTGGTAATTGTGGTCCAATAACCTGAATGCATGCATAATGTGGCAGATCGTGGCCCCTGATAAGCAAATGACCATGATTTTATCCTTACTCAGCCTGGTGAGATGGACATCATTGTGTCTCACAATGGATTTTCCTATGACCAGAATGCTGGATTCTGTGGTGGCTTGCCTTATGGGCTTAGACGTAGAGGCTCCATGAGATGTGGTTGTATGTGTTGATGTGTGTGTTGTTCTGAAAGAGTGCATTTGGGGCTGCTAAGGGGGGTTGTTACGTGTACTTCTTCTAGGAGGTCTTTGGAGTTTAGGAAGGTTACGTTTAAGTGCCTCACCACATGTGGGTCTATGTGTCTGCTTTAAATTGTGTGTGATGGGTGCAGTGTGTGTACTACTGATAACCTTCCTGACATTAGGAGTGCTTTTATGTGAGAGCTTTGCCTCCAGTAACATTGTGCAAACACATCTGTCACATACCACATCAGTTTGTTTGAGAATTTACTGGTTGTCAGTAAACATGAGGCAATTTCTACACTGCCTCAGGATGCCCATATGCACCAAGCTGGTAACAGAGATAGTGTGAAAGTTTACATCCATGGCAACAGACCCTTTTTTATTGATTAGACAGTTGGAGTGAGAATATAAAGTAATGTGAGGAGTATCTGGTTTGCAACTCTGGGGACAGTGCTTGTCACTGCAAACTAGTTGCCCTGTGTGCAACTAGGTATTGGTGAAATTTCAATGGTGCTTTTACAGGAAAAATGTCAACTCAAGGTGACTGCATCTATGCAGGGTACTGCCAAACACGTGAGAAGAAACTAATAATTAGAGCCTGATGATTTATGAATGAAGTATTTAGACAGATATTCAGAGGTTAGAAGCAAGTCAAGCAGTATTTACTGAAAGGAAAGAGTTAGCTTGTCACGAATGATGAAAAGGTGAGCGTTACCTGAATGGCTACTGCCTGGCTACTACTAGTGTTGGTCCCACCACAGCTTCATGCTGTTGGGATACAGTGCTCTTTTGCTTCTGCTCTCAACAGAAACAAAACAGTAGCACCAATCCTACGATGAGAAGCAGGCCACAGCCTGTTTGGTGAGCCACAGTCTTGTCCCAGATGATGTAAGGGTCTGTAGGCTTGTTCCTCTTTCTAGTGTTCTGCATAATTAGGTTAATCTCTTAACTGGCCCCATTTCAACCACCAGGTAATACTAATTATTTAACTGCACCCAGAATGTGACAATCTGATGCTTCTCATCTGATACAGTGTAACAGATTTTATAGTTCTGTGTGCTTGCTCACCTGTTACAGTAGATGGAACTGTAAAACAGACAAAAAAATCAGTTTATTCATGGAAGTGTTTCAAATTGGACACAATGAATGGGGCCAAGGAGTTCCTGCTGTGTTCAACATAGGCAGGACTGCAGGTGGATAAACACTTGGGAACATAGCCAAGAACATCAAAAAACACGTAGTGACCTTCGGTCACAAATATTTAATTATATATGTCTACATAAATAGGACAGATGTGCCTTCCCTTTTTTTGGATTTAGTGGTTAGCACTAAAAAACATATGATAATTCCTTGCAACACATCTTGGCCTTAGCAACTGCTTCCAGAACTTTGTGTTAGTACTATTGCAACCTGCCTTAACAGACAGTTACCAATAACATCCCCACCACATACTTTAACTCAGTGGAGCAGATCACGGGTTTGACTAGCAAATACATAACAAATTGATTTTTTGACTACACCAGTTGCTGAGGTGGCCATTGTTAGGTGGCATGTCATAGTTCAGAGTTAGATCACCATTGCTTGGGTCTCATGAGGACATTTACAATTCAAGAGCGGTACCATGGGAAAAGAAGATAAGGCACAATACAAATGGAATATAGTTGAAGCAATGAGGACCATCAGCTGAAGATGACCATCAACCCCTTGCAAAGTTCACTTTCCTTGGAGTAAAGCAAATAAATATCAGCCTTCAAACTCTACTGTTACATTAGACGGCTGGCAACAACTTTACCCAGTCTTTCCAGACCACTTATCTAGGTCATTAATATATAGAGTAAGAAAACTACAACTGAGCAAAATGGAATCCTGACAATTTACCACAGAGGATTAAAGTTATATGTTACTAATGGGCTTAATTCTGTAGTCCAGGGTTTGATTACTGTCATTTTCCATTTGCCCACCATGCTGCTCTTCACTTAACTAGACAATGCTGCTGGGTCACGCCTGAAAATGGCATTTGAACCTGTTGGGTTTACTTTGTTAACAAAATGAGTAAAATAATAAATTATCATAAAGGAAATGGCAGGAGACATTGAGCACTATATTTAGAAAGAAGACACAAGACTAGGATATACTGGTACTCCATATGGAGAAAATTAAGACACAATCACAGTGAAGCTTTTTTCAGGAACATTTCAGATGTTATGGTAGTTTAAACAAGCAACAATGCTTTGATCCTATGTCTAAAACTACAAAAATATGCTTAGCACCATTCTAAACTAAAATTAAATTTGCAATTTCCTGAACCAAGTTATAGTCTACAAAGCCTCATATTATTTATTACTAAAAAAGTAGAAATCTCAAAAGTATATTGGAAAGTGATGAAAATAATAGTCCTGAGGGTGTTAAAATAATCAAGGTAGGGACATACAAATGTCAAAACTGTAATGAGTACATTTGTAGCAATACAATCAAGGACCCATGCATCTAAAGGTTATTTTACCTGTGTCTCTATGTATGTGGTATATTATGCATATTGTCTTACATGTGAGCATTTTTATATTAGCAAATCTAATAGAAAATTATGTAACAGAATTTATGAACACATTCATCTAAAGGTTATTTTACCTGTGTCTCTATGTATGTGGTATATTATGCATATTGTCTTACATGTGAGCATGTTTATATTAGCAAATCTAATAGAAAATGATGTAACAGAATTTATGAACACATTCATACCATTAAAAATAAAACCATTTTAAATAATCTGTATAAACATTCAATGAAATGTCCGAATTTTTAAAAAATATGTTTTACAGTGTTAAAAAAATATACCATTTGTAAGTTAGTGGAGTGACAGAGATGATGAATACAAATGGCAGGTTCTTTTAAATTCAGCTATGGGAAAGAGACTAAATTTGAGTGTCAATTTTAAATGTGTTTTGTAAAAAAGAATAAAGTGCATAGTTATGGAATAATAATTTTATGTACATTTTGTTACTTTGTAATTTTGAATTGTTATATGTTTTTATTACTTATTTCTTAGTTTTTAGTTTTTGCATGTTTAAAACTACTTATGGTACGATGGCTTGGAAAGTTACTACTTAATTGGTGTTTGTGAAGTTGGTCATTTAGTCTGATGAAGTTTCATAGTCTACACAGTAATATATAGAGAGAGAGAGATGAAAGCACCTCCTGTCAATTAAATGTATTTCAAGCAGTTATTTGGATTGTTTGTTTTTATAGTTTTTCTACAAATACTCATATTTAAACCAGTTCAGTCAAACTTCAATTTATCCATTTTAAAGAGATGTTTTTAAAATTTCCACTCGACCCTTTATCAACACCAAAATACAATCTTTTAAAACAAAGTCTCTACACAAGCAGTTCATAGGGGTGCACTGTTACTTTAACTTGGTCTTCCACTGACCTCATTTGTAAAATATTTATTAAAGCTATTTATAATCATATCCCTATCACACAGTTTTTCTTGGGCTTTCTTTTTTTATTACTAAACCTGTGCATGATAAAATGTGTACGGTATCTCTCCATACTTTATTTAAAACAGCTGGCTTGCAGGTACAGTGAGTAGTTTTAAGGACTTACTTTATCAGGATATGGTGCAAAAACAGCCAGGAAGACTTGCTTCTTTAAAATGTAGAGTCCTTGATCTATATAATCTCATGTCATCCTCTTAACAATGTGGTTACTCTAAAAATGGAGTTTTATTTCACCCAAAATGTCCATAACTGTTCCAGAGAATTAGAAAAAGTAAGACCTTTTTTAGTTCAGAGAACATTTTCCTGTTATGGAGCACCCAGCTTTGACACCTCTGCTACTTGCTGTGGCATTTGTTTTGTATTTCAACCCTGCAGATGCTCTGTTAAAAGTTAGTGGAACTTCATAGAGAAAAGTATAGCCTCTGCATGAAGAGTTGGATTAGACATCACTTCAAAGAGGAGGATCCGTTATGTGACTCGGACTGGTGGCAGCTGGAAGATGAGATTGGGAGGCCAGCAATGGAGCTATCACAGGATATCAGTGCAGGCAAAGTATATCTATAAGCTGGATATTATAAGCACCACATTAGATGGTGTGACTGAATATTGCTGCACTACATCCTCCTCTCCTTTTAATGGTCAGTTTATTGGAGTGAAGTTTCACTAATGTATACCAAAATGCCATAATTAAGAAAAGCTAAATTTCAGATTTATAAAATATGGAAGAAAACTGTGATATAGAAGCTTACATTTTGAAGAGTTTTGATGATAAGAAAGTTGTGATGATTTTTCATAGGATCATAGGAGTTTACTAGGCTAGGGACACAGAGGTCATTTCAAGCCTAGCCATTTCATCCCAATGTAATACCATAGAAATGCTAGTCAAGACCCAGGAATGCATTTAGTAATGACTGTCCATGCCCAGGAGGGTTGTGGGCACTATCCCCAGTAAGAATTTATGGTGCCCCATCCACTCATCCAGGTTCCTCTTGAATAGTGTCATACAGGTGCTCTGTTTCATATGAATTGGTAGCCTATTCCAAAGACGAGGCAGTCACTGGGAGACAAATCTGTCCCTCCAGCATGTCCTATTTAAGTTGCAGGTCATATTTAGGTCCCTAGAATGGGTAGCTCTAATCCCATTCGATTTATGGATGTACATCAAGTTCATTAGGTTTGTGTCTGTGATTGCTCTGTAAGCCAGGCATAAGTCCCCCTATGAAGTCTATACGATACAGAGTACAGTGAAAAAGATTTTAGTCAGCCTGTGTAAGGCACGTGCTGGAGTCCCTTGATCTTCTTTGTTAGAAACCTCCGAGGTCTCTCTAATTGCTGAAGGTGCTTTTAATGGTACATGCTGAATGGGACGTTATACTCAATTATGGGCCGGATTAGTGTGGTGTATAGAAGCGGTGCCTTTACTAATCAAGTGTGCTACATAGAAAGCCTTCCTTACTACAGTAGACACATGGTGGTCAAAGTTAAGGTCACAGTCAACTTGTGATCCCGGATCCCTTACCACTTCATGGCTACTTAGAGTATTGTTGTTTATTTGATAATGTGAAGGGACATTGTTTTTACTGAAGGGAATTATTATGCATTTCTTTGCATTCATTTTGAGACCGTGACTAAGACATCAGTCGTTGGTCTGTGTAAGACCCTCCTGGAGTATACTGACATCAATTGGGCATTCAGTAATTGTACCCAGTTTGCAGTCGTCTGCAGACTTGGTCAGCCAAAACCCCTTAGTTTTTGCCTAAACTTCTGAGACGTATATACCAAACAGTAGGGGAACAAGCACTAACCCCTGTGGCAACCCTAAGGGTATAGGTGGGGTTGAATTTAAGTATGCATTGTTTGATAGAAAAATGATTGCATTTCTATGTTCAGTTTCATTTGAGAAATGTAAGGCAATGCTTAAAATTTTGGTAGTGGTGCACCAGTCAAATTATGTTTGTTTTTTGTATTATTTAAGTTAAAATATACTGTGCATATATTTTTCCATGCTACAAAGAAGTAAAAAAAACTGTATAAAAATTAGTAGAAAAAAGAGAGAGCAACAGTAGAATATATTAAAAGTAGGCACTGTATTTGCAAAGGCCCATTTCATGTATTGCCAGTATCAGACAAAGTTCAGACTGTTTGACGTTATAAATACCTCATTGTCTGGCTAGACTCACTGTTGATCTACAAAAGCATGTACAAAACATTAAGGCCAAAGTAAACCATCTGTTCCTCTTGTCTGATAAAATATTACACTTTCTTTCCACAGAAGGAAGAGCTGCTATTAGTAAAATGGTCCTAAGTTCTTCCCCAACTTGAAGAGGGATTCCTCATCCTGGCTGTTGTATTCAAAAATAATCTCAAAGCTCTTCAAACTACATGCAATAATATATGCAGATTTATCACCCTTGGGCCCCAAAAGAGAACACCTCTGCTTTATCCTTGATAAAGCCAAATGGTTACCTTCAAGTTCAGAACCACTAGTGTTCAAACTCATTAACCTTAACTCTTTCCTCTTTCATGGTGAGGAGACAATATGACAAAATCATCCCTTACACCCTCAGATCTCCCCTAGCACATGCCTCCACTTTTCAGGGCCCTTATTCAAAACTATACTTCACTGAGCATGGCTTCTCTCATTCTTACCTATAAACTTTGGGCTACTATCCATCCACATATAAAATCTATTACTTCCTTTCCTAAATTTCATGCCGCGGTGGTACGGCGGTGGCGTTGTTACCTCATAGCAAGAGGTTCTCCCGTTCGATTCTCGGCTGGGCTTGGGAGTGCCTTCTGTGTGGCGTCTGCATGCCCTCCCTGTGGTTGGGTAGCGTTCGAAAGACATGCGTGCGTAAATGGGCATGCCTTCGTTGAAGGTTGAGTGTCGAGCTGGCACCTCAGCATTTCATAAAAATCTACTGCCAATCATTACCAGACCGGAGTTCCGCTGTGGCGACCCCTTACCGGGAAAAGCCGAAAGACAAACAACAACTTACTTTCCTAAATTTCACTTAGAAATAATGTCCTTCTTATTCAAACAATCAGTATGTAAGCACTTCCTTATTAGATGAGTCACATGAACTCCCCCACAAAAAAAAAAATCCCCCTTCTCAGCATCAGTTTTATGTGTGTGACACTGTAATTGCAAATGTTTCAAATTTGTACATGCTCTCTGACAATGTTATAATGACTACAGTGAGTGTAGCAGTAATTGTTTACAAATGTCTATTCAACCTGCCAATGATAACATTATGCTGTGACCGTTATGTGTTCATTTTGATCTGATTGGAAATGTCATGTAACCCTGGGCTGAGCTAGAAAAATTAACCAGTAGGATAAGTGCTTTACACCAGTCAAAAATACAAATAAATAAGATCAAAATACATAAGCACCACTTAACATGATGCCAACAGTTGCTGAATAGCTTAGTGCAATAAATCATGTGCTAAAGCTAAACATGCAATCATCCTTTCAGTGAATGATATGGAAACAGTAGTGATGGGCAAAGAGAATGCTCAGCACCATCTCACTCAACACAGCCAATTAACCAGATAATAAACGACATTTAAAGTAACACCAGGGAAAACATTCTTTGTCAGTGATACAGAGTACAAAATGTACAGATATTCTTCAAGGAAAGAGGATGACCTCATTTTGAAGCAGGTTATTTGGTAGAAACGTACATAAATAGTGCACAGACCTTGCTAGGAACCATCAGTCTGTCAATGGTCAGTACAGCTAATGAATGTTTTGTAGACTTGAGTTCAGGTCAGACTGGACCTACTTGAAATCTGCAATCACTGGTATGTGGAATCTTTGCCCTTGTACCCAAATATTCAGTGACCTCTGAGTCTGGTAATACAAGTGCAGAAATGCCACCATGTAAAACAATTCTGACTTTATTGTCTTTGTTCATCAGATATTATTTCACTTCTTTTTGGTGACTGTTATTAGCTCCATTGACAGAGAAGGATAAAGCCTTGACTGCATCCCACATGACCTGAGTTTGATCAGTAGTTTAGGCTTCTGTTGAAACTGGCATAGAGAGGCTGGGCATGCCTATCCTTGGGGGATGGAGGCAGACCAGGACCACCCAATGCCACAAACCCACAAAAGATAGCCACTGATGCAGAAGATGGTGCAAGAGCAAGCATTCACTAATCAATCCATGAATGTGGTAGCCTTCATCACAGGTGCACAAAAGCAGGCACTCACATTGGGGCGGGCATAGTGACTCCAATGGTTTTGTGGCTCACTTATCCCATGCATAGGGAAGCAGTTAATGTCAGTAATAAATACATCCTAATTGCTGTTATGTCAGCGAGGATGCAAACCACCTTTGAGTCTGCCTATATGATGGCCTCCCTAGTTCTTACCCTAAATGGGAAGCACCCAGGATGAGTGAATGAATGGGTATGGCTGACGGGGATTGACATAATAGCAAGCACATGCAGGAGTTAAAAATACATAGAAAAAAGTTATTTTGGTGAATGGCAGTCAGTGAAGAAATGCTTGAAGAAACTAGATTTTCATGGTTTCTGCTTTTGAGAATGTCTGTTAATGATCCATGCAGCAAGTGAATGTTTTTGTTGACTAAGATTTGGTTGGTGAAGGAATTCCACAGAATCTGCAGACATTGGCATCTGGGACCTTACCAATGAGAAGTGATCTCAGGAATAGTTATTATAATCAGATGTAGAGGGCCCCCCCCAGTATAAAATGGTTTGGGCCTGATTTTCTTTGTTCATCAAATACTGTTTCACCTTTTTTGTGAAGATACAACATTCATTTAGAAACTATTTGAAGAAGAAGAATTCTCAGTTTCCATATTTGTATAATTGACATACATCAATCCTTGCGTACTGCTAGATATGTTTCAAAATATCTTCACTGCAGTCATAAAAAGAGCGTCTTCTTTCTGTATCAAACATGGTACGTCATAATATGACAGTCACATTTCAAACATTAAAAATCATTGTTGCATTCGGAACACTAGCATCCAATCAAATGACAAGCAAGTGATGGCATATGAACATAAAAAAATACAGATGACATTGTAAACTGTTGACATTTCATAGACCATTTTAGAAATTAAAGGCACAGAGCAAGGAATTCTGTCATGCCAGCAACAATGCACATAGCTGAATGGAGGTGCTGCCTAACCTGGGAATGAAACAGTATCATCACGGACTGAAGGTACAATAACAACAGTTAAATAACATCCCTCATTCCATACAATGTATAAGACATCCTGTTTGATATTAACAGAAATATAAGTAATATAGTCCCTTCTCTATACACACACACACACACACACACACACACACACACACACACACACACACACACGCACACACACACACACCAAAAATAATTCTATCATCTTCTACTTAGTTAATCATGTTCCTGAAGAATCTTGTGTGGATACTGACACTCACATGTCTCACCACTTTGGCCAGCAACCGTCAACAGGACACTGGAAGCATGTTGTACTACAGTCAATAGGTGACCATGCCGATGATGCCAGCCTTGTGCTGGTTGCTAAGCTTACCACCAGTCTTTCTATGGGTGCATAAGGATAAATATCAAGTCCAAGAGCCAAAGCTGTGAGCCCCAGTACTGTAAAAACTAAAACAATCAAAACCAATTCTGAAACTCACTGTTGTGTCATTAAAGCATTTTTGCAGCCTCGTACACACCCCCAGTATGGTAAGGCAGTGTCCTTCCCACACTTCTGCTATATGCTAAATACAAGTTTTTTTTATCTCAAAGTATGGGGGATACTCTGTGAGACCACAACCCTGAACTTCTATACATATATAACTTTATGTTAAATAATCAATACGCTTACTTCAAATTATTTACACCCACAGAAAAGATATCAAAGGGAGGAATTATGGAAATTAAGTACCTCAAATAATATAAGTGCTTTTGTACCCCTCATGCCCTATTAACTTAAATATACCAACTTCAAGATCACAGAATATCAGAAAAAAAAAACGGGAAAAATACCCTATCTCTGGTATTCAGCAATCTCCTAGAAATACTGCTGCTCCATGCATTCAGTTTGAATGGCATTCCATTCTAAAAAATAAAATGCATTTGAAAAGAGTGCACTTCACTCATGTACAAACATACATGTACACGCATTTCTACTGGGGAGGTTGAGTGAAGGTGCTTCAGTCCTTTTCAGTTCTATAATGGGTTCCAGGATGTTTCTTAACATCTGACTTTCATAGCCTCTCACTAGAAAATCATTCTCCAAGTTGTAGGTTATGAAAATTGAAACTGATTTTTACATGCAAAATGTATATGTATATATTTATATATAATTTATGATCGCAAAATGAACTAAGGTTGATATATTTCCAGCCATGTAGTATATTCCCTTGGATAAAATCACAGACTTAATAATCTACTTAATAATTTGGTTAAATAAGATGTACCATTAAAGTACATTAGAGCTATATATTATTATGACAGCTACTAGGTAGGGCAGGACCAGCTCGAATGTCACACTGATGGGGGAAGGGATGTATATTTAACATGTGTACTAATAACACTTTGTTTTACAGCACAATAAACCACTCCCATGCCTGATAAAAAGTATATATATATTTAGAAAGCTTGTGAGGAAATTATTACTCTATTTTTGTTTTACTTGGATCGCTTGTCTGTGTACTTAATGAAGGATTTTCGACTGGAAACAGAAGACCTGCCTTGCTTGGATTACTTTCAAATACTTAGTAATGCTGTAGAATTATATATTTTCTATTATTACTTTTTGACTGGACGAGTTTACGTTCGCTACTTCTACTACTATTGTCTGATCTGATTAATATACAGTGATTAACTAGAAATATATGGACTGAAAATCTTCCACACAGAGAAGTTTCTTACACTGTTTGGTATTAGATGAATCAGTGCAACACTGGTAATTGCTACCTATCTGCCCCCCCCCCCAGTTCCCTACAACCCCAGAAGTTGTAGAACACATGCCTATAATAGGAATGTGTAGCCAAATATGTGGGAATTGCTTATTTTGAGTTCCATATATTGTCTCACAAATCCATCTTGCATTTATAAGGCTTTTTTCTGTCTGATGACATAAAAAAAACTTGTAAGGAAACACTAGATGCAGCACAAACTAAATTCCTGTAAAGGAAGAAGAATTAGAGTGTTCACAGAGCTGCCCCCTGGTGGTTGAAAGAGCGACACAGGACTACTAGCAAGAATTACAAACTGATACAAAAATGTGTTAAAGCAATACTGTAACTATCAATGTATAGGGCAAGGCTCATGTGTTCCCTAAAACAGCCTTATGTGATACTACACATTTGCAAGTTTACATCACAAACAGGAAATGAAAGGTCAAAGAGTGAGTTCAGATGGCAAGAAGAAAACTGCAGTGTCCTAGTAAGGATTGAAAGACAAGACTTTCCTTTAATCAAGAACTACTATCCTATAAATAAGAATTAGGTAGCCCTAGCTGAGTCAAGATCACCAAATGGATAATGTATAATGTGATGTATGTTTGATGTAATTGATCACACATAATTTGTTGTAACTCATCACGACTATATTTTATGGTTTAAAAAGAAGTTATATACTTACTGTAGATCAATATGTATGTATACCTGTAAGAAACTTTCCATGGGCTTACACATGTGTATAAATACTGAGCATGTGCAAGCCTGACTGCCATTTTGTAGTAAGCTGTTGAGATGTAAGCATGCATGTCTGTGTAGTCTGTTTATATTATGTACTTCTGCTATCCGTCCTGATGTGTTTCTATGTAATAAAGCATATAAACGAACTACCCTGCCTGTTTGGCTTCAATTGTAAACCAATACGAGTGACATGGTGTCAGAATTGGGATCCAGAATCAAGTGCTTCTTGGTCACTCAGTTAATGGTGGAGGAATATAGAGGAGTGGATCATCCCTACTACAAGTATGACTTGCAAAACAGGTCAGAAACAAATTTCAGGTACTAAAACTTATTTAAATGACACTCTTGCTCAAAGAATGTAAAACAAAGCACTCAGAACACTCAAAACAAATTTCTAATTAAACAAAATGTCTGAAACTGTGACATATTGATAGAAATATTCAAAATAGCTACAAAAATTTTTGAAATAAAGTCCGAACCACATAAAATGTATAAAATAAGGAAACCGACCACATTTTTTCATAGCACATAATATATTTTTTGCATTAAGTAAATCTATTCATAATATTTGAAGTATAGAAAGTGTTTGTAAGTTTGTGCAGTACTACAGTACAGTTATTTTGAAAAATACAGCCATTTCTAAGCATATTTCGCAAAGTACAGTATTTCAAAGAGTTTATTGTGCATCTGAATGCTATTGCAAGTACTGGCTGTCTGCGCATGTTTGTATATAATTACAAGGGCCATATTTTCAGTGCATTTGGGCATACTTTGTTGACATGGCTGAAGGATTTTGAAAACCAGGTCTTCTTGTCTTTGATAATAATATTGCAGAGAATTGCAGAGTGTTTCATTAAGAGTAATATATTTTCATACAAGCTGCATTTTCTGATAAAGATGACCGTACAAAGGCATTTATTCTGCTTAATTTAGCTGGGTCAGAAGCCATAGAAAGACAGCATTCATTTGTGTATGCACCTGCTGTGTTTGTAGGAGAGGGGGAAACCATCATATAGTTGCACTGGCTGAGTCAAGGGAAGACCCTGAGTGCTTAAAACATACATTTAGAGAAATGTGTAAGCCCTAAAAGAATGTTACAGTGGAAAGGCACTTATTTTATACAAGGGATCAAAAGCCTGGTGAAACTTTTGCATCATATATAACTGATTTGAGAAGCAAGGCTAAAACATGCAGATTTGGTGATTTAAGGGATGAGTTGATAAAAGACAGACTTGTGTGTGGTATCAAAGATAATATTGTGGGAAAGATTTTGCTTCATGACAGTGATTTAACTTTGAATAAGGCCATTGAGACTTGTCAGATATATGAGCTTACAGAAAAGCACACAAATATGCTTACAAATGAGAAATGCATGCTTCCAGTATCTTCTAGTGCTCATGTTGACTGTATGTAGCAAGAGGTTAAAAGAAACAGGCCCAAGCACATGGGGGCTGTTGCAGGTCCTGTAACACTCCCTGGTAAACCCTGTAGCTCTCTAGCAAACTCTAGAGTGCGCACAGTCTCAGTGAAGCACAAGGGTGAGTCAGCAAACTCAAAGCATGTACCCTCACCTAGTCTCATAGTCAGCTGTCATAATTGTGGTGGTAATTATGTGTCTAAAAGAGAAAAGTGCTTAGCTTTTGGTCATCAATGCCAAAGATCTAAAAAGTAGAATAATTTCCAAAGAATTTGTAAATCAAAAGAAGCTCATTCTTTTATTAGGGAACATTCAAAGAGACAAGTTGATCAATTAGAAAGCTGTGACCCTACTTTTTATGTTGATGGTGTGTCTGTGCTTAATGAAATAGTCAATGCAGTAGAAATATTTTGTATTGTTTGGATAAGAGAACATCCCACAAACCTCAAAGCTGACACAGGTTCAAAGTGCAATGTTATGTCAGCAGAAACATTTGCTAGAGTTTGTGCTGGTGATTAGCCTGATTTGGCAAAGTGTGCAAAGTTTGTTACTTATGGTGGTCATACCTCTCAACCTGGAAACATCAAAAATCTGGACAAGGCCCATGAAAAATAGGTACAAATCTGTACGACGATTAACATATAATTTGCATACATAATTATGTAACCCCGCCCACTCCAATGGGATTGTGGGATACCAACTTTCGAATGCAAATTGAAGAACAGAGAACCAAACCAGACCAGAGTCCCCCTGCAGCCATTCCAGTGTCCTGTTACCTGGCTATTTCGCCCCATTTACCATAAACACTAATGTATGCAAACTGCTTTATATATTGGGAAGACGAACAGGTGTTTGAGGGACAGGATACGTGAACACCTATATAATATTAGAGTAAAAAATAAGACCAATGCATTAGCCAAACACGTGTTAGATACAGATGATACCCATGTGTTTAATTTTAGGATTATGGAAATTATTAATGTCACCAGTCGAGGAGGCGACATAAGAACTTTAACCAAGAGTAGAGAGAATGTGTGGATTATGAGGTTTAGATCTGACGTTTGTCCTGGTCTGAATTCTAAATTGTCTTTGAAGCCCTTTTTGAGAATGAGGAGACTTAAAGTATATAATTGAGGCATTATGCAATGGTTTCACCAATTGTATGTATCCTTGAATATTTTAGATTATTCCTAGGTATTTCGGAAGACATCTCTATGGTGTCTAGCATCATAGTTAGTTTTGGTGCATTATTTATTATGTTTCTATACATTTTGTGTTTTTTATATGCAGATTTTGCTAGTATATGTATTAGACTAGTTTTATTTTGTAGTTGTAGCACATTAAGTATTTTATTTAGTGTTCATTATATGCTCTGTCGATTATTTATGTGTTTATTTTATGGTTCAGTTGCATTTTATATATTGTTGATGGTGATTCTTATCTATGTTTGTTATTTCAAACAGAACATTAATCATTTGTTTAATGTGCTAATAGTTTAATTTCATTAGCGTTTCCCACCTTAAGGGATATTTAAGATTCTGTAATTCATGGTTTTTATTGAGTCTGAAGAAGCCGAAAGGTGAAAGTGCTAACTCTGTGTTCTATTACTGGAATAAATCATGGTTTTACATTTCTACTGACTTGTCTACTGCTTCATGTGATTGAACTATGCCCTATATGTTTTATATGCCTTGATGATCGTTGGATTTATTGGACATATTAGCTGTGAGCTGTGTATCGCCCTAACTATATTCATTTTGTGTTATTTATTTGTTGCTGCTTGGATAGGGCGTTCACCCTGCTGCATACTTCTTTTTGTTGATTTTAAGTTTATTGTTTGAACATTTTTTCCAGTAGGCTGTACTGTAGGCAATGAAACAAAACACATGAACCAATAATGACAAAACTGCCCAATTCAGAAGATTTCCATCATAAAAGTCTACTTCCACACACTCAGACTATAAATAGAATGACAGTAGTATAAGCCATAGGCATCTTGCACAGTGTCTCGCACTTATTTTCAATTTAAATTTTTTTTTTTTTTTTTGGGGGGGGCAAAAGGTCAAAAACCAAGGACACATTTTAAACATTGCTTGTATAATTTTGAAAAGTTGCTAAAATAAAACGTTGTGTTACTCATCACCATGCATTTCACTGGCAAGTTTTGAACCCAGGACCTTATGCACTACAGTCAGAACAACATACCACTGTACCAAATCAGCAGCTTCTGGAAAAATAGGAAGACTCAAGACTAAAGCTTAATGGCTATCATTTAGTGAATTAATTTCTCACTTCTCATCACAGTTCTCTACGGCCCAAGCCTTGGTTGAAAATTGTCACTTTGGTTCTCTTCACTTGACTAGTTGCTAGGTGTCACTTTCCCTGTGCTAAAATTTCACCTTTCAGCTCTTATCAGCCTTTCTCACTGCTTTAGCTGTCCACCATGTCACTTAAGTGTCATCTGTTGAGATGATCCTCATTTATCTGTCATTTATGTTAAGGACAAATCTTACTCACCATTTTAAGTGCAGCACCTGGTACAAGACTCATATGTGCACCCTACCTGGGGTTATAGCTCTGTTTCACAAATGACTACTACTGAAGGGGATGCTAGGTCTACCCCACCACGTCTCATCCACAAAAAATGTACTCTTTCTGCTCACAACCCTTACACATACATCTCAGCCTCTTATCAGAAGAGATCTGAACAAAGCCAAAAATAATTGGGGGATACTAACCTAAAACAGGGAGAACACTGAAATACTACTCTTATAAACTTAGTTGTAATTTCTTAAGGATATGATGTCTGAAACTCAACCGTCATTTAGTGAATTCCATCCTCACTGATTTGCTAGAAAAGCACAGGTTATACCAGGCGCAGACTAAAAATACGAGGTTAAAAAATATGAACAGTTGTGAGGTATAACCCGACAGAAAGCAACTGACAGACTTGTATGCCACCAGCCCAACTTTGAACTGTACTTTTGACCCTCCAGAACTTCCAGTACCACTATTCAATCATCTCTAAATCCCTTAGCTCCTGGCATAGCCATTGTTGCTGTCTTACACACTTCGCAATGTAACTTCGAAAGCAAAAAGAAATACATGCGATACATTGACACCAATTTGCTCAGAGAAATGCACGAAATACACAGTTTATTTGAGAAAGCTCCTAAACGTCTACAAATTCAGATTAAGCTGCAAATCACATATACACACACACACACACACACACACACACACACACACACACACACACACACACACACCGAATAAAGGTCTCGGCAAGGCTTCTAAATAAAAGAAATCCTTTCTGCCCATACTTACTTCTCTGTTGGTTCCTCACGGCCCTCTGTTCCCGTTCCCCATGCTGCTGCCATCCGGTCTGCTGTATCCATCATTTGCTTCAGCTTCCCGGCCCAGGCGGCCCTCTGTTCCTCGCTGTATCCATGTTTCCACATCCCCATTTGCTTCTTCAGCTTCCTAGCCCGATGCTATCCATGTTGTCCACATTTGCTTCAGCTTCCAATCCTGGCCTTATACTGCTGCTATCCACGCTTCAACTTCACGGTTAATTCCAACCGCCAGCCAGAAATGAAGATGTGAGCTCCTTGAGCACAATTCCGACTGGCTGGTAGCCTGACGGCGCTGACATCATCGCGCATTTGATGACGTCAGCTCCGACAGCGCGAAAATTTTAAAAAAGAAATGAAAAAATCAGAAATGAAGGGGTGCCACTCGGGAATCGTGGCACCCCTTCAATTGGACCCCAAAACTCGGTAAAAACCGAGTAATTCGGGACGGTTGGGAGGTCTGATGGTGGTGAAGAAATTCATACTGAAGGTTCAGTAGTACTTTCATGTCACTCTGCTGGGAACAACTATGACTTTCAATTTTACATAGTCAAAAGGCACTTACAGTCACTATTAGACCTCAGAGACAGTTTGAAAATGGGACTGCTTTCATTTAATAAGGAAGTGCACCATGTAAACTTAAAAGACCACTGTTATAATTTCACCCAGACTACTTTTTCTACCTAAGCTGATCTTTTCAAAAACAAACTAGGCAAACTCCCAGTTGTGTACTCCATGAAGTTAGACCTGAAGTCAGTCCAGATGTCAGGCCAGCCCGGAAAGTTCCAGTAGCTATGCAGAACAGAGTCAAAGCTAAGTTAGATAAAATGGTGCAGGAAGGTGTAATTTGTCCAGTTGCAGAACCAACTGAATAAGTATCTTCCATGGTGGTTGATCATAAGAAAAGCTCAGATGATATCCGAATGTGTGTTAATCCAATAGATTTTAATAAAGCACTGAAAAGACCTCATCATCCAATGCGCACAGTTGAAGAAGCTGCGTCTCTCATGCCAAATGCTACTGTTTTTTCTGTCTTGGATGCAAAGAGTTCATTTTGGCAAATTTTGCTTGATCATAAATCTTCATTGCTAACCACTTTCAGTACTCCTTTTGGCAAGTAGATTTTTAAGAATGCTAATTGGGATAAATTCTGCCAGTGAAATCGTTCAACGTGCAATGGAGCAAATATTTTTGGGCTATCTGTGTGCTATTATAGTAGATGACATTCTAGTAGGAGGCAATGGTGAGCCGAACATGACAGAAACCTTAAGAAAGTTCTGGAAAGAGCACATGAAGTGAATCTTAAGCTGAATCCTCAGAAGTGTAAATTCAGGCTATGAGAAGTTTCTTATGTTGGTCATTTATTTACCAGTTCAGGCTTATGACCAGACCCTTCAAAGCAGACAGCAATTCTTGAGATGCCAGCTCCAGACAATGTTCAAGCCCTACAACATTTCTTGGCATGATTACCTATGCAAGTTTATTCCAGACTTGAGTCAACCTTCAGCATCGCTTAGAGAGCTGACACTCAAAGATGTATCTTGCTCAGGGTTAGAACAACAACAGAGAGCATTTGATATATTGAAACAGAGAATTGCTCTCAGATACTATGATGTTCACAAACCAGTTATTCTTTCTTGTGATGCTTCTAAATTTGGTTTTTCTTCAAGAGGGTAGACCAGTAGCCTATGCGTCCAGAACTCTAACCCAAACTGAAATACAGTATGCACAGATAGAGAAAGAACTCTTGGCAATTGTGTTTGCATGTTCGAAGTTCCATGATTATATTTATGGTAGACCTATCCAGACTGAAACAGATCACCAACCTCTAGTCAATATTTTAAAAAAGCCTATGCATTCAGATCCTGCCAGATTGCAACGCATTATGCTCATATTGCAAAAGTATAATTTCAATCTTGTCTACACAAAAGGCAAACTTCTTTATCTTGCTGATACTTTATCCAGATCACCCAGAAATACCACTAAACAGCATGAAAATGAGAAACCTGAAATTTGAAGTCATGGAATTGAGAAATTTTTCTTCCACACTTCTTGATGAGCTTAGAAGTCATACATCCGTAGATCCAGTTCTTCAGAAATTCAACCACTTTATCAGTCGAGGATGCTGTCAAGGCAGTATTGCTTACCAATAGACTTGCAAGCTTATTTTCCTTACAGAGATGAGATTTTGTTTGATGATGGTATCATCATGAAAGGTCCAAAAGTACATTTCCATCTTGCATTGTGGCCACCCAGGAACTGATTCTACCAAAACAAGGGTGAGAAGAGAACTAGTATTTTGGCCTTCTATGTCAAAGGACATAGACAGAGTACTTTCATCTTGTTCTGTATGTAATAGTACTAAGCCACATCAACAGAAAGAACCACTTCAGCTAAACCAGATTCCTGAACTAACTTGGTTGACAGTAGCTACAGACATTTTCGAGTGGAATGGTTAACATTACTTGGTGTTAGTAAACTCTTATTCAAATTGGTTCAAGATTGACCTCCTTCCTAATCTAGCATCCAGCACTGTCATTACTAAGATGAAGTATCATTTTGCAGTCCATGGTAGTGCGCACAAAGTTATTTCTGACAATGGTCTACAGTTTACAAGCTAGCAGTTCAAAAGATTTGCTGAAGAGTGGGACTTTACTCATGTTACAAGTAGCCCTGAGTACCCACGGTCAAATGGTTTAACAGAACATGCAGTTCAAAGTATGAAAAAATTACTAGAGAAGTCAAAATTAGACAATAATGATGTTTTCTTGAATCTCTTGAATCTAAGAAATATTCCTCATGATAAGCAATGTTTTCTTGAATCTCTTGAATCTCAGTTTTCCTCGTGATGAACTCCTTGATTCACCTGCACAAAGACTTCTGTCGAGACAAACCAGAATCACACTACCAATTAGCAGCAATCTATTCATTCCATGTGATAAGAACAACAGATCAGCGAAAGCCAATCTGTTGAAGAAGCACTTATCCCAGAAGTCCTATTATGATAAGACCAGCAAACCACTCAATCCATTATGAGAAGGGGCAATAGTGAGGCTGCAGACATCCATAGGTTTTGATCTGATTGGTGTTATGAAAAGTGTATGTCCAGAGCTGAGATTATACATTGTGGAATCACAAGGAGTAGAATTTAGGCAGAATCGGAAACATTTTGTCCTGCTGTCCAAATTGCAGTATCATACCTATGAGAGAGACTCTAAATCTCAGAGTGAGTTATCCAGCATTCCGGAGGATGTTCCAGGGAATATCTCTGTCCCTAGCAAGAATCCCGAAACTCCAGAATCTGTTTGTTTACCAATGACTGTCCCTGTTGCTAAACCCAGTTCTGATTGCTATAACACTAGATTAGGTCGCATTTCCAGACCATGTTCCAGGTACACGGCAATTTGGACATAAGGACATGAACATTGTGTTTATTTCTCAGTGTCTGTATAACTGCATGTCTTTTTCTAATGTCATTTTATTGTGGGCAGTTCATTAAAGAGGGAGGATGTAGATCAATATGCATGTATACCTTTAAAAAGCTTGCCATGGGCTTGCACGTGTATAAATACTGAGCATCTGCAAGCCTGACTGCCATTTTATAGTAAGCTGTTGAGATGTAAGCATGCATGTCTGTGTAGTCTGTCATTTAATCAGTTTGTTTATATTTTGTACTGCTGCTTTCCATTCTGATGAGTTTCTATGTAATAAAGCATATAAATAAATTACCCCGCCTGTTCATCTTCATTTATAAACCAAGATGAGTGACACATCATAAAGTTCCATCTGTTTTGTCCATTTTAATTCTTCCTCAACTAATGGGATTGGATCCGATCCTCGGATCCGACTCTGCCATTTTACTGGCTCGTGGCCACCAATGAACTCATGAGCTCTTTCCCTACCCATAATGCACCACCCTAACATCCCTCAGATCTTGTTTGTAGCTTGACAGGAAGCCTATAAAAGAAGTACCATAACTGGAGTTCAGTATGAAGGGCACAGGTGTCCTGAAGTAGCTCATTCAATATAGAGAGGGATGGTGTGTGGGGAGTTGAGGAGGAATGAAAATGGACAACACAAATGGAATGTTATGGTAAGTAAATAACTTCTTTATCTGATGTTGTCCATTTTCATCCTTTCCTCAACTAATGGGACAGAGTCCCTGGCTACCTAAATTTTGGATGGACCCTAAGGAAGGATATTCCTGAGTATGGCTGAGCCAAAGGCTGCTCTTCCCCTCAAGATCAAATCTAGTTTGTAATGAGTGATAAAGGTATGAGGATTTGACCAAGTTGCAGCTGCACACATATATCATCCATAGAAGCTCTAGACTGGAATACAGCAGAAGTTGCTATAGATCTGGTTGAATGAGCCTTGAATGGTTTTGGTAGGGGGAGATTCAATTTCTTATTGATAAAGCAGATGCAATTTGTCAGCCATCTAGCTAGAGTTACCTTTGTAACCAATTCACCCAATTTATAATCTGCAAAGAAAACAAATAACTCATTCGTCTTTCTAATCTCTTTTGTTCTGTCTAGGTAGAAATGTAATAGTATATGAACATCCAATAAGTGCAGCGTATATTCCCCTTAATTTGTATATTGTGGGAAAAAATACTGGCAAGTTAATGGATTGGTTAATGTTGGATTCTGATACCACCTTAGGAAAGAAGTAAGCATTAGTAAATAACATGATCCTATCCTTATGAAAAATCAACTATGGGGGCTTAGAAAATAACGCTTTAACTTCTGAAATTCTTCTAGCAGAAGAAATTGCTACTAAAAAACAGTTTTCAAAGTCAAAAATTTAAGATCAAATTTTTCTGAAGATTCAAAAGGAGAGAATATTAAAGCATGCAGTACCAAATTTAGATCCCATGGGGGCATGGGGTCTTTAAACGGGGGGGTCTTAGCGGAAGAGTTAAACAGGGGTCTTAGCAGAAAAGTACCTTTCAAAAATGCTTTGCACAGTTTAGACGAAGCCAGAGAAGAATTTTGAAATCCCACATTAAAGTTAGAGATTGCTGTGAGATGAACTTTAATAGTTGATGAACTAGCACCCTCATCAAACAAATTCATTAAAAATTCTAGAACAGAATGAATTGGAGCAGAAAAGGGATCTATCTGATTTGGTTCTGCCCAATAAATAACCCTGCTCCATTTACTCTTGCAGAGTTTCCTAGTAGAAGGCTTATGGGAAGATAAAAGTATGGAACGAACAGGGGAACAAAGCATTGGTTGTCTGGCTATTAAAGGAGTTGGAGATACCACGATGTTAGTCTAAGTTTTGAGATATCTGGGTGAACCGTGCCTGCCAGGTGAAACAGAAGGTCTGGAACTAGATCCAGAATCCAAGGTGGGTATAGTAGATGAAGCCAAAGGAAGGGGAACTAAACCCTCCGAGGCCAATAAGGTGCAATGAGTATGACTTTGCTCTTCAACCGACTGCTTTCTGAAAGAATTTGGGAATTAGGGGAAATGGAGGATAAGTATACAGAAGACCAGGGAGCCAGTCATGGAGCAGAGCTTCCCCTGGTGACTCCCCTGGTGGGGGGATCAGGGTAAAAAAGCTGCTGCACTTGTTTATGGGGAATACAAAAAGTTCACAGCAAAGCAATTTCTGTCACTTTGTTGTTGAGAGACTACCCATGAGGTAGTAAGACGGATCTGTTCAGTTTGTGTGCTATCACATTGGACTTCCTCAGAATCTGCATTGCTATTAGAAAGTGATTGGAAGATGTCGTCCATTGCCACACTTTGAGGGCTTCTCAACACAGGGGATAAGATCTGGTTTCTCCTTGCTTGTTGATGTACCAGACTACTGATATGTTGTCTGTCTGGATTGCAATTGTCCCAAAAGGAAGAGAGTCCTGGAATGCCTGTAACACTAAGAGTACTGCTCTCATCTCCAGAACATTTACATACAGGGGGGCAAGTGCCTTGGACTGTTATCCCCCGGAAGTCCCCCCCCGCTCAATCTGGGAAGCATCCATGGTCACTATGGCCTTGGGCTGAGGGAGGATGAAAGAACGACATTGTAACAGCTGTTCTGACTGCATCCACCAGGAATGGTATTGTTTGCATACCTGGGTTATTCTTGTCTTTGCAGACATGGGCTGAGAAAGGATGGACCATTGTGTTGCCAGCATCCATTGAATAATTCTCATGTGGAATCTTGCTAAAGGGACTACAATTATTGCTGCTGACATTGACTCAGGGCTTGCAGAATCAATTGGGCTGAAATTCTGGTACTGCAAATTATTTTTCTGATCTACGTCCTTATTGTTTGGACTGCCCTAGCTGATAAGCCTCCAGGTCTCAATGAGATTTTGCCTTTAAAACCTTTAATTTTGGGGAGGAAACACAGTAAGAAGATTGACTTGTGATGCCATGATTAATTGATGCCTGATTGGCTCTTTTTTCTCTAAAAAGCATATTCAGAGTATTACATGATCTGAAGAAGACATTAGCAGAAAGCACTTATCATTGGTTTTAACCTTTCTGTGTTGATCACAGTTTCTTTGTTTAATAAATTTTATTTTATACTTTACCATCACATTTCTCCATGGTGGCTTCACTACATTTATCTACTTATTGTTTTCACTCTCGATAGAGGTAAAGAAGCTACCATGGATATGTGTTGAACACTGTTCCTATGAATTCTAAAGTCTGGGTTGGTTGCAGATGAGACTTGCTGTAGTTTATGGTTATTCCCAGATGGGAACAGGTCTGTAACACCTAATTCTGAGCTTCTATCAGTCAAAGTCTGGTCGGGGCAGTAATGAACCAGTTTGTCTAAATATGGAAACACCCAAAATCCTTGCAGCCTCAAGTGAGCTACAACCACTGCCATGTACTTGGTGAACACTCTGAGGGCTGTGGTGAGGCCAAAGGGCAGTGCTGTGAACTGATAGCAACTGGCTCCCAGCCAGAAGCGTAAGTACCTTCTGTATCATCTGTTCATTTTTATGTGATAGTAAGCATCCTGAAGATCTATCCAGCACATCCAGTCATCCTTGCTC
Organism: Protopterus annectens; assembly: GCF_019279795.1. NCBI lineage: Eukaryota > Metazoa > Chordata > Ceratodontiformes > Protopteridae > Protopterus > Protopterus annectens. The sequence goes on from NC_056741.1 coordinate 707,586,651, forward strand.
AGAAAGGGCAAACTGGATTGAACCATGGCTTTCCAGAACTTTGTGTGTCAAACCAACTTGTTCAAGTCACTGAGATCCAAAACTGGTTTCCAGTCTACTGTTTTCTTTGGCACTAAAAAGAATCTAAAGTAAATTCCACGTGCTCTGGAAAGGACCCTGAGATTTTCTAAACCACATTTTTTGACGTACCCTTTAATTCCTGGAAAAGGACCTTTGAGCAGTTGAAAAACACATGCCCACTGCAAAGAGAGTCTTTCCATATTCTCACACCTGGAGAGTGTGTCCTTTACCGTGCGGCCAAATAAAGAAGTACCATTGAAGACAGCATTGGCAAATGGTGCTTGAAGGGATCTGCAAAATCACACAGGCGCATGCAGACACTCCTCCTGATGGAAATGTCTGAACCCACAGCCTTTGAAGCACCTTCTGCAGCATGCAAGATAAGCCACATGGATGAATCAGATATAGCCTGCAGGGTAGCCAACTGAGGGACTACAAAAGATTGAGCCTCATCAGTTCCAGTTCCAGAAAGAGATTTGAATAACTCTTTAATCAGATCTCTTTGTAGCCTAGTAAAATGTGCTAAATAGTTCATTAATCTAATTGCAAACATTGCTGAAGTATAAACACACTTCCCAAATCTGCCTATTGCCCTTGACTCTGTATTAGGAGGATGGACAGTGGAACACTCTTCAATGAATTCCTTTTTTGTAGCCACAGCCACAAGCATGGCATCTACTGGCTCCCCTTTGCTCCAATATTCCCCACCTACTGCTGGAGCCAGAATCCTGTTTGATCTCTTAGGAATTCGCAAAATTGTATCAGGTTCCTTCCACTCCTGTCTTGGAGAATAAATCCATAAGTTCATCAGCTGGCAGGACAACCCAGGAGGAAGGTGGACCATTGCAAAATGCTTCCAGAAATACTGATTCCTCAGGAGAAGGGCCTTGGGAAAACCAGCCCACCTTTTGTTTTATGATCTCAAGAATGTCTCCAAATGAGATGTAATCAGGTTGTTATGTGGGGTACCCTGCCCGTTCATCAAAATCAGTATCTCAGTGACTGACTCCTGAGGAGAGTCCAAGTACCTCCTTTTGCACTTTCCCTACTTAGGAGCTTCCTTGGGGGGGGGGGGGTTGTCCACAGAAGTATCAGAAAAGATCAAAATATCTTGCTGGGTAGACTGGAAGTTTTGGGCTGCCTGTCCCTGTAGGGTAGAATGTTGAGGATCACAGGACAAAGTCATCTGAGAAGTAGAAGATGGATATGAGGGGGAAGGACCAATCTGACCTATTGGACCAGAGAACACTCTCTTCACTACCTCAAAGACAAACTTCTCCAGGGAGAAGGAAGCTGGCAGAGCTAAGAAAGTGAGTTTCTGGATCATCACCTCCCTCTACTCCATGAGCAATCTGTCCAAGGTGGAAGTCAGAGCCAAGCTGTTCAGTGCTACAGCTCAGAGAGGAAGAGATGGCTCCAAAAACCTCAAAGTCAACCTCATTCTTAGATCCTACAGGTAAGCTTCGGCTCAGAGAGTCATCTGGCTCTGAGAATATCAGAGCCAGCACACTCAGACCCAAAAGTCATATCTGAAAACAATGTCCTCTTCATATCTGAACCAGATGGACCTGGAATGCTCAGATCTGAGGGCTCTAAAACCACAGGCTGAATTAGAGAAAGCGTTGTAATCAGTGGAGAGGTAGATGGATGGACTTACTGACCCGAAGGGTTTGGAACTGTAAGAACTCCCTTCTGAATTTGCTCCATGAAAAATTTCCTCATCATCATCTCCACATCTCCTGCCATGAGACTCCTGGAGGAATGAGAGGATACCAGGGACAGCGATTTTGAATGCCTCTCAAAAAAGGGAGAGGGCACCCTGGAAGGAACTGGATTTTGGCTTGTTGAACAGGTAGTCCTTGGTAAAGGCTTTGGATCCAAGGATGTAGGATCCGAAATATGTTTGGTCACATCTGAGGATGTAGGATCCAAAGTATGTATGGTCAGATCCGATGATGGTCGGGTTGGATGTAGCTTTGGATCTAGTTTTTCTTTCTTTCTTTCTTCTTGGTTCAGAAGAGCTAGAGGCTGGAGAATCTGGGGGTCTAGACCTTTTTGATGGGTCTTTAGATCTACATATAGGGGACTGAACCCCAGAAAAGGCTTCAGAAAAAGTAAATGTCAGTAATTCTTTTAAAATCAGCTTACTTTTCCTGACTGCTAAAGCTCAGAAGTTGAACTCACGACAAATACTGTAGTCTTGTTGTAAGTATTCTGGTCCTAAACAATACACACAAAGATTGTGGGCATCAGACAAAGGCAACTTGTGCTCACACTTGTCACATTTTTTTAAAACCTGCTGGACCTTTCTTAGACATGGAAAGAATACTTTGAAGGGCCAGATGACATGCCAGTGGAAGCATGGAGGTGCTTAGGAGAAATGGCAGTGGAATTTTTAACCAGATTGTTTAATAAAATTTTGTAAAGTCAGAGGATGCCTGAGGAATAGAGAAAAAGTGTTTCTTACCTATCTTTAAGAATAAGGGTGACGTGCAGAGCTGCAGTAACTACAGAGGGATACAATTGATCAGTCACAGCTTGAAGTTATGGGAAAGAGTAGAAGAAGCTAGGTTAAGAAGGGAGGTGATGATTAGTGATCAGCCGTATGGTTTCATGCCAGGAAAGAGCACTGCAGATGCAATGTTTGCTCTGAGAGTGCTGTTGGAGAAATACAGAGAAGGTCAGAAGGAGTTTCATTGTGTCTTTGTGGACTTAGAGAAAGCATATGACAGGGTGCCTAGAGAGGAGTTGTGGTATTGTATGAGGAAGTCAGGAGTGGCAGAGAAGTATGTAAGAGTGGTACAGGATATGTGCTAGGGTAGTGTGACATTGGTGAGAACTGCGGTGGGAGTGACAGATACATTTAAGGTGGAGGTGGGATTACATCAAGGATCAGCTCTGAGCCCTTTCTTATCTCATCTATCAACCTCTCCATCACCACTGCAAATAAGAAAGGGCTCAGAGCAGACATTGTGATATGTAGTGAGAGTAGGGACCAGGTTGAGGAGACCCTGGAGAGGTGGAGATATGCTTTAGAGAGGAGAGGAATGAAGGTCAGCAGGGCTAAAACACAATATATGTGTGTAAATTAGAGGGATGGTAGAGGAATGGTGAGGATGCAGGGACTAGAGCTGGTAAAGGTGGATGAGTCTAAGTACTTGGGATTAACAGTTCAGAGTAATGGTGAGTGTGGAAGAGAGGTGAAGAAGAGAGTACAGGCAGGGTGGAATGGGTGGAGGAATGTCAGGAGTGATTTGTGACAGATGGGTACCAGTAAGAGTGAAAGGGAAGGTCTGCAAGAGGGTAGTGAGACCAGCTATGTTATATGGGTTGGAGACGGTGGCATTGACAAAAAGGCAGGAGTCAGAGCTGGCTGTGGCAGAGTTAAAGATGTTAAGATTTGCACTGGGTGTGACTAGGATGGACAGGTTTAGGAATCAGTATATTAGAGGGTCGGCTCAGGTTGGACAGTTTGGAGACAAAGCAAGAGAGGGGAGATTGTGTTAGTTTGAACATGTGCTGAGGAGGGATGTTGGGTATACTGGGAAAAGGATGCTAAGGATTGAGCTGCCAGGTAAGAGGAAAAGAGGAAGGCCTAAGATAAGGTTTATGGATTTGGTGAGAGAGGACATGCAGGCGGTTGGTGTGAAAGAACATGATGCAGAGGGCAGGAAGAAATGGAAACAGATGATCCGCTGTGGCGACCCCTAATGGGAACAGCTGAAAGAAGATGATGATGTGTAGATAAGACAGAAGAGTTAAAGTAAAACTTTTTTTTTATTGTGTAATAGGTAGAAAGGAAAAGGAAAAAGGAAAAATACCAGCAATGTTATTTAAGGACTACAAGAAAAAACTTGTATATAAAAAGAAAATACCAAAAGCGGTAATTATAGAGATTATACTGCATGTAAAAAGGATAAGGGAAGGAGTTAGGTCTATCAATGATGGTAGAAAGGTTTTACACTGAAAGTAGCAAATTCGATACCAAACTAGCAAAAAACAGAATAAGTAAAAAATACGGCAGAATACTAACGGACCTTTGTTATATTTATTATGTCAAAGGTATTACCTATTTCAACCTTCTTCAGACATAAACAATTTAAACAACCACCCAAGTTTGCTTAAATACACAATACTAATTAATAAATCACGTCTGTTGTGTACTGATATTGTAAATTAGAGTTTAGATAAATTATTTTAGGTAATATTACTTTCAAAGGAAAGTATAAACGTAAATATTTAAATATCTAAGCAAGTTTGTATATTATATACATAGAACCAATGTATATCCATAGTTGTTCTGTTTTTTACACTGAAAGTGTAAGAGAGAAAATAGAACAAAAAACTTAAAATGAAAAACTAAGAGAAAATATTAAAGAAATAGTTGTTTATAGAAGTTTTTAGAAAAAAAGAAAAAAAATTAACTTATCTTTCATTGAAAACTCGAGAGCTGAAGGTGACCTCATCTAGATGCTAAAGTGGCAAATGAGATCTGAGGAAAGTTGGGGTGGTGCATTATGGGTAGGGAAGGAGCTTGTGAGTTTATTGGTGACCACGAGCTAGTAAAATGGCCAAGTTAGATCCAAGGACTGGATCCAATCCCATTAGTTGAGGAAAGGATGAAAATGGACATCAGATATATCTTTTAACTGCGTGTAATGACACATTCTGATGAAGTTCTTTAGAATGAAACTTAATTGATGTTCATGCAATAAACTGTTCTAGTTGGCTGCACATAGTTCAGCATGTCATTTTACTATTTACATCTAAACATGCCTCTAAGAGCTAAAAATCCATTGCAGCTTGTTCTGTCCAATCTAATCACTGAACTAGATTTTTTTTATTCTGAACCTTTCTCAGAAATGTTCCTCTCTGTCTCTCTATCAGTCTCTCTCTTGCTCTCTCTCTCTCTCTTTCTGTCTTTATAATAATTACAGGAACAGTTTATCAGTCAGATATTCCAAATGCACTGCCCTTTTTATATAACCATACATACAAGTATAGTCTATACACAAGCTCTTGACATATTTTGGACTCATAAGTGGTATTACCTTGCCATTGTTCACACAGAATCCATGAATCTATTTATATGAACAAACCGCCTTACCTAGCTATTCTCATTGTATTTCTTTCTAGGTTTTTGACAAGGCTGGTTTGTTTCTTGCATATATTTGCATTTACATTTTGTAATTATGCTTGTGTTTAATAGTACAGTTTTGTTTAAATGTACATTTTGTGATGACACTTGTTTAATTATAAATTTTACATTATTTTATAAGTAGCTTATTGCAATGTCATTTTCTGTGTTTTGTTTCATACTGTCTATCTCTGCTTACAGAGTGAAGTAATTAAGTCTGACATCCTGGGTGACCCAAACTGTGCCTGCAAAACATCCCTTGAGCAGACCTGAATACCAGACGAGCAAATAAATAAATGCAAATACACATATACCTGCTCATCCAAACTGCACATAAACACAGTTCATGCATTACAATTCTGATCGTCAGTTCTTTTAGCATTACATTAACCCTGCCCAAAGACCATCTGGTAGAACTATAATGTTAGTCACATTAACCTTACTGATCTTATGTAAAATAAATATGCAGTGAGCTGTCTTAGTGTACAGTTTATCACCATTAGGTCAGCATGCATTGTGTGTGTGTGTGTGTGTGTGTGTGTGTGTGTGTGTGTGTGTGTGTGTGTGTGTGTGTGTGTGTGTGTGTGTGTGTGTGTGTGTGTGTGTGTGTGCGTGTGTGTACAAGCGAATAACTATTCTGAACTTAAAAAGTCCCCAGAGCTATGAGAGCTGATGTTTTCAACAAAAATACAGTAAACACTGCGCTGCCTGCTAATGATGCATAATACAATGTGTTTTTGCACGCTCCTTCCAGACACCATTTATTCAACACCAAGTCAGCAAAACCTCTGGTTTAGGGAAATGTTTTTCCTCCAAGTGAACGTGCTATATCTGGACAGCTTTGTGCCAGAACACTTGTTTACTAGCTACAACAGGACATCTTGCAGAAATTTCCATTTCCTTTAACACAAGCTCAGCAGTTTATTTAAGATGTAGCTCAAGGCTTGCTGTTTTTGAACAATAACTAAAATATGACCCGGAAGGGAGGTTTACAGTTTTGTAGTATAATGATACATTTCAAGGTTTTAACTTTCCCTCACACAGACCAGAGAAAACAGTGATGGTCATCAGACTGTTGCAAGGAACTCTTGCTCCTATCAGTGTAAAAGTATGATACTGTCTAAGTGTAGATAAATTGCTGGACGAAGGAAGTTTGTACCAGAGTCTGCTGACTTAGCATTCTAATGCACAGGAAGAGCACTAAAAGAATTCACAGTATAATTTTCCCAAGTGAAAGTCAGTATACAGAAATTAAACAAATACACAATAAAACTTTAAGCAGTTAAAATATTGCATATAGTTATGATATGATAGGGCCGGTGTTATCATTCTGGGGACCCCCCAGCAGATGCCAAGCTGGGGTCCCCTAGGCACTTCCAGTCTACTTATCACTCTGTCATAACCACCTCTCTTAAGCAACCTTTCAGTTCATGCTGCAGGCTTTTACAAGTAGTAAGTACAGACTTACCTGTAGCTACAGTGCTCTTACATTACAACAGGTCAATGAATCACATTATGTTGGCCCATCTCACAAAGGGGCATTTACAGTTACTGGCATTTAGTTACAACAATGATAAATTGCAGCAACTTTATGTACAGGTCTGGACTTAGGTGAAATGCCTCCCTAGGCCTACTGTTTCAGCCACCCCCCAACACACACACACACACACACACACACACACACACACACACACACACACACACACACACACACACACACACACACACACAAACATCCTCCAGTCTTCCCCTGTCCCCTCAATTTACACTCACTATACCATGCACATCACTTTTTTCCTCCTTTTCTCACATTTTTCCTTACTCTTCAGCTTTTTCAAGAAGCCATAGCATCCTATATTCTCTAACATGCATTTTAAAGTTTTTTTTTAGTTTTTACACAACCTTTTCATCCAATGATGGCTTCAACAGAAATTATGATTAAGGAAAGAAATTGTGTTGAGGTTCAGGTTTAGTTTTTCTTGCATCCTTTCAACACACCTCTCCTGACCAAGGCAGCACAGTAACACCCATTTAGGAAATAACTCAAATAAGCCAGGGCCCAAGAAACCATAGGGTTTATAGATATTCTGGAATGTATTTTAGAGCATTTTACCAGCCTTTTAATCCAATGCTGACCTAAACTAAAGAACACGAGCAGGGATAAATTGTAAGTCTTATTTTTTTTCTTTCAAGGAAGACATAAGATGCGCCCAAGGCTTATTGTTCAAAGATGACAAAATAGTAGTTCACAATAAACTAACAAACCAGTTGTCTGGATACACAGGTCCTATCCAGGTACTGCCTGCCTCCCTAACCCCCTAAAATGACTGCCTGCGCATCCCTCTAATATTAGACTGAGATGAAAACAGATGCTCAAATTGCCATAATCATGTATTTCAAGTGAATGCTGACATGCATAGACACAGCATGCCTCCTCACTCTTCATCCCAAACTGTCAAAGACAACTGCCTGTATACATGCCTGCAGTGTGATTGTGAGGAAAGTGAAAAAATAATATAACAGTAATGTATTCTACTTTGTTGCTTCTGGACAGTTCACTGCCCCTGAACAAGCAATAATAACCTTCTTTGTACACTTCTGAGGCCGGTGAGAAAAGTTAAAGAAACAATGACCACACTGTCCTCAGCCCAAACACAAGCTATAATAACCTCATGTGCACATTTCTAAGGTTTACTGCTATGAAAATTAAAGAAGTAATAACCACACAACTCTCTCCCGTCAAACACATGCACACACACACACACACACACACACACACACACACACACACACACACACACACACACACACACACACACACACGCACATGCATGCACACATATGCACACACACGCACAAACACGCACAAACATGCACACGCATGCACACGCGCACCCACATGCACACACACACACACACACACACACACACACACACACACACACACACACACACACACACAGAACACACACATACACACACACAGAACACACACATACACACACACTAACACTCACACACACAACTCACACACACATACACACACACACACATAACTCCAAGCAGGGTTGGTTTTAGAATGGGTGCAGTGCTTTTTCCTAACAGGGTCATATCACAGCCTTGTTCAGGTTAAGGACCGTAATCAGAAAATAAATACATTTTTTCATCATCATTTTCCCCAACTTGCAGCAGCTTTTGTGGCCCCCCCCCCCCACAGACAAAGATGATTAAGGGAGCCCCCTGTATCCAGTTATACACTCTGGGGAGTCAGGTCCCCAAAACTCTTAGAAGATCTAAGTGTCTGAATGTTTTGTGATATATTTTATGGATTACTTTTGAAATAGCTACATTTTTTACTGATACCCACAAGAATATGTATGTGTCCTGGCATTATTGGGTATGTGCACAGATAAAATCACTGATATTTTTTACACACACATACACACACACACACACACACACACACACACACACACACACACACACACACACACACAAGCATAAGCCATAGTAATACATGTTTTGTATTTATTTCAGTAAATAGCAATACACTGTGCAGCACCGGTACTATCACACTATATCAGTGACTGCCGTTTAGCAGTTGTCAAACAACAGCAGGAGTACATCACTTTTATTTATTTCAGTGAGGAGTGATACAAACCTGTCACTGTCCCTGATTTCCCAAACCTTCACTGATTTTCTCATAATTTTGCTCTGTCCTTCATAAAAAGTTTGATTTGTTTGTAAATCATTCAGTATTACAGACAGTCAATAAATCTAGACATCAGACTTTTATACTTATTGCCTAAAAATGCATATTGATGCAAAAGGTGTTATATTATTAATTTTTTAATTGAATTAGAGTAATATTTAAAACTTGTTCCTGATTTGGAGCCTTTATTCTTCTATTATTGGCACTGAGCTGAATTCTTCTGCAAAGAAGCTAAAAGTTGTATCTGGTGTTTTGCCAGTGTTCATACCCCCCCCCCACACACACACACACACACACACACACACACACACACACACACAGAAAACCATCCCTGCAGATTGGAAGCATCAGCGTTTCTTAAAATCCAAAGTTTGCATTAAGATCAGTCTTTCTGGGTTGCTGATCTCTTTGGTGCTTACATTGCTTCTGTTTATTGGGGCCTCCACAAAGTCAAACATGATTAAGGAGCCCCCCTTGCAGCCACAGCTAATGCAAGTATCTAAAGCTTCCTATATTGTTAGTTTTAGTGGAGTGAATATCCATTAGCAGGGTGTAACTAAGCCAGGGGCACTATGTCAGTGCTAAAATATTTAACGGAATTGTGAAGCCTGTTGCTTGATAAAATACTTGTTAGTTATTGTTCAGCTAGTTTATTAAGTATACAAGATTCCTGTACAAGCTTTTGTTGGTTTGACAGACATGTTACAAAATATTGAGATAACTTGCTGTGGTTGGGGACCCCCAGCGACCACAGAGTTCACTGGTGCCCAAAGACAGTTATGGACATGCACAAGCAAATAATAAGCAGTATTCTGTTAGTTATGACAGAAACATACTTTGCAGATCTGCAGGAAATTAACATATGATATGATGCAGTAATCAGAGTAGTGTAATGGTAAAGTTGGAGGCAGTGGAAAAGACAAACCAGGAAAACAGAAAATGTGCCATGGAAAATACAATTATTCCTCTGCTTAAAAATGTTTTTCTCCTGCATTTGTGTAGCTTCCCTTCTAGCACTGCCCATTTACAGATTACCCTTCATAAAATATGCTGTTACATCTCTCTCTGTCTCTCTGTCTGCATCCTTTAGATGGAAACGCCACTGTTCTTTCCTGTATAAAGCAGATTGCCTGCCTGAAACTGAAAAGGCTGCTCTTATTTTTCTCAATCTTTTTTGTATACCCTGATTTATCAAGGCTACTGTCTTAACCTCTCACAGGAGATGCCCACTGAATTTGCCCCAATGGACTACTTAGTCAGGATGAAGGAGGTCCATATTCACAATTCCCTGAATAGTCTCAGCTCATTTCAGAAAAAGATTTCTCCATACTGCAATGGCTATCTGGAACTCACTCACTGCACATATTCAAAACTTCCCTGACACAAGATTGTTATTTAAAGTAGCCATCAGGTTCAACCCATTGCTTTTTTTCAGTGCAAATGTTTGTTTTAAATATCTCAAGTAAATAGCTTCTCTCTCTATACCTCTCACTATCACCACTTTAGCTCTTACAAAGGTATTCTAAGCTGCAGCACACCTTTCAACTGTCCAGAATTTCACAGAATGTCCAGATTTTTTGCTTCATATTTTTGGTCTGCGCCTCATAAAATGTGGGTTTTTTTTGGCAAATCACTGTTGTTAGTACACCATTTAAGTTTATAAAAGCAACATTTAATAGCTGTCACAGACTGTGGGCCTTTGACCTCTTATTTTTTTTGGCTTTCCAAAATTCTTGCGCGAAGAGGTATGAGCTACAGTTATAAGGGATTTGATCTGACAGACTATGCAAATGATACATTTTTGTGTGTCCTCTCATTATATCGCTGACACTTTGTGATCCCACAGACATACACTGCTCTTATTCCCATCTGTACTTCCTTATTTCCCCTTCCCAAGTCTCCATTTAGACAAACACCTTACACTTTCATCTTTTAGGTTGCCCCATGGATTTCCTTCCTTTCCACAGTCTTCTCACTGCCTTTCTTCTTGCACCAGCCTTTGTGTCCTCTAATTTCCCAAACATCATACTGTACGTTGAAGAGCTCACTAAACTTGGTCTTTCTAGCTTATGTATGTAGCCTTTTCATGCATTTATCTTTAGTCTGAACCAAAAAATCTGTACTAATCTCTGTCCCTCATTCCTGCACAGTAGCCCTGCAATTAGCCTTTTAATCATTTTATAAATATACTCTTATACCTGCCTTCACTGTCCACTAACATGCACTTCCTGTAAAGTTTCTCTATTCAGTATACCTGTTGTCTGCTTTAAGCATAGCTGAATCAAGATGATAGATATAGTTCAGCCATATTTCTGATTCAAATCACACTACTTCTTAACTCTACAGAAAATACAGTAGCTTGAGTTATTTATATATTTATTTGAATTTATTGACTGGGATAGAACACTGATCATTTCTGACCAATTTTAGTCTTACCGGGATCAAAAACTAACCAGACATACAAAGCAGACAACAGTACAATGGCAGAAAAATGCTTTGCATACAAAGTAAATCAAATGTATTAATGTACAAAGTGTACAAAAGTTTCAAAACATTTGACAAGTTAGAGTAAGATAAATTAGAGATGTGAGAAGTAGCAAAGGATCATAGTGGTTGAGTTAGGATGGAGAAAGGTTAAAGCAGGCTTAAGTGATGTGACCTAACAGGTACATACTGCTTGATTAACAAATATGATTATAGCAGAAAACAGAACTTGGAATAAGAGGCTGAGTCTTTTTATTTCAGGTTGGAGGGACTCCCACAATTTGAAAATGCATTGTCAGAGATATGTAGCTTGGAGTGTGGGGTTTCTGTTTTAGGGCTCAGGTGGTTCAAGTTTCTTAGGTATGTCTTATTAGTTTTGAGGTTAAAGGCGAGAGGGTATATTGTGTAGGAATTAGAACATCTGTGATTCTTGAATCAGGTCTGCCCTTTGGTTAACTTGGGAGCCAGTTTGCCTTTTTAGTGTTATATAGTGATGTTCAGTTCTTGGGGAGTGTGTAATAAATCTACATATTTTGTTTTCTAGTGTCTGAATAGTGGTAGGAATTTTTAGTAGAGGGTACAAGAAGGAGGGCTGCATTCCTGTCACTGTTGCAGATCTGGTGGAGTGTGAGAGAAAATGGGATATTTCTTGTGCCCAGAAAAGAAGACAATTCATTTTTTACATGTATTATCAAGATACAGGTAGAAGCTGAGTGAGGGCCCAGAGTCTCATGAGAGATGAAGATATTTGAAAGAGGAGACTTGCTCTAAGGGATGGTTGCTGTGATCATAGATTCTTAACATTTTCTTGGATCTGCTGAGTTTTTGTTTGATACCGAGAAGTGTATATTTAGCTTTGTATGTATTTAGTATGAGGTTTTTAGCAGTAATCCACTCAGTGACTGAAGTCAGATTGTATATCTTGCTGTAAGGTAGTTAGGGAGTGGTTGGAGCAGTAAAGGACAAAGGCAGTTAGGGAGTGGTTGGAGCGGTAAAGGACGATGACATATGAGTATAGGAAGAAAGGAACGTATGGGAAGATCAAGCAGAAGTTTATAGAGAACAGAAGGGACAAGATCCTTGAGGTGCACCTTTGATTAATGGCGAGGAGAAAGAGGTACAGGAGTTATAGTTGACTGAGAAATAGAGGTTAGTCAGATTACTTTGGAACCAAGGGATGGCATCAGAGCTAATCCCTAGCTTGAAAGGTGGGTTATAAGAGAGGACTGACTGACTAAGTCAAAATCTGTGATAAGGTCTTTAAAAATTCTGCATCAAAATGTCTTTGTCCATTGACATGATAATTTCATTGGTCAAAGACCAGATGGCTGTGGCTGTGCTCCTCCCTGACCAGAAGCCATGTTGTTTTTATGAGAGAAGGTGATATTTAGTGATATATTCTGTGAGTTGAAGGTAGACAATTTTTTCCAAGATTTTGCACACAAATGAAAGGATAGAAATGGTACAATAGTGTGATGGAGTTATGGGTTGTTTTTGTCTGGACAGTAGTTTTCCTATGGCATATTTCCAATTATACAACGACCCCCCCATTAATATTCTAAAACGTGCATGCTGATTGGTCAGCATGCACATTATAAATCAGAGTTATACTAATGGTAAAAAGGTCCGTTCGCCCAGACTTTTTCCATTAGTATAAATCTTTTTTTAAAGCAACGGAGAACGCAAGATCTCCATTGCTTTTTACACACTGTCTCGCTATGTTAAACGAGTTTAACATAGTGAGACAGCTTTAAAAAAAGTAACGGAGATCTTCCTATCTCTGTTGCTTTTTTTAAAGGTGTCTCGCTATGTTAAATGTTTAACATAGCGAGACAGCTTTAAAAAAAGCAAAGGAGATTCTCCGTTGCTTTTTTAAAGCTGTCTCGCTATGTTAAACTCATTTAACATAGCGAGACACTTTGTAAAAAGCAATGGAGATCTTGCTTTCTCTGTTGCTTTTTTCAAAACTGTCTCACTATGTTAAATGGGTTTAACATAGCAAGACAGCTTTAAAAAAAGTAACAGAGATTCTCCGTTGCTTTTTTTAAAGCTGTCTCGCTATGTTAAACTCCTTTAACATAGTGAGACAGTTTGTAAAAAGCAACGGAGATCTTGCTTTCTTCATTGTTTTTGCCCACAGCTCTGATGTACTGCATAAGCATACGCATGCGGAAGGGCAGTAAGGAGGCATTATACAATACCATTATTTAAGAAAAGTAATTTTTTTTTTCTTAAATAATGTGACTGTATAATAGCAATAACCCACTTCTGGGTGTGGGTAATGCTGGATTTACCCACGGTTGTTTTTGTTTGGCCACTCGGGCTTCGCCCTTCTGACCAAACCACACCAACCATAGGTAAATCCAGCATTACCCACACTCAGGTGTGGGTTATTGCTATAATATTATTATGGTAGGGATAGTAAGACAAAGATTAAAGATATGTTTTAGGGGTGCCTCAGTGAAGTCACAGCTTTGTTATAGGAACCATGGATGTAGGTTGACTATACCTAGGGTCCTTCTAGCTGTATTTGTTCCAGTAAAGGAATAATGTCTTTGGATGAGATCTCCTGAAAGTAAAAGACAGGAATCTAATGTGAGTTGGATGAGGAAGAATTTGTGGGGGTGTTTATAGCACATTTGGGAAGGTCACAAAGTGTTTCGTGGAAATCATCTGCAGACAAGCTGAAAGATGTACTTGTATAAGTGTGAGGCAGGTTATATCCTGTGAGGTTACTGACTTTTTTCCAAAATTTCTGAGGGCTGTATTTAAGATAGTTTTGGAGGTGCACCTTCAAAAGACTTTGGCATCTTCTAATGGCTTCTTTGGCCAGGTTCTGTAGATTTGTATAATGCTGTTGTTTTCTGGAACTGGGTTTTCCGGGAGTGTGAGGAGGGATTTTAACTCATGGGTTAACCACTTTTTGGGTTTGGAGTTTGAAAGTCTAGAGACTAAGGGAAAGTATCTCTCTTGTAGACTGAGAAGAGGGCAAGAGAGAGAGAGAGAGTGTATATGTGTGTGTGTGTGTGTGTGTGTGTGTAAGGAGTTCAACTGCATTTTTAGTTCCAACTTCCTACACACTCTCACATGCACTATATGACTAATACATTGTACTGGTACATTTTACGCCCCAGACAAAAAATGTGAAAAGGGTGCTATTAAAGCTCAATTAGGCTACCTAGTAAACAAATGGAAATACATAAAACAATTATAGCAACCACTATGTCTAAATGAAATACAATCAACTATTGACGGCTATTTAATCAGCATGCCTCAACTGACTTGATTTTCACAGAATGTCCAGATTTTTCTCTCATATCATTGGTTTGTTCCTCATAAAATGTGTGGTTTTCTGGCAAATCATTGTGAATTGAAGTCACCAAATAATGACCGAATTTTTAGTTTCAGACTTCATATCCATCAGAAAAATGTATGCTAACAGAAAATCTAATATGTTAACAACTTTCTAAGTTTATAAAAGCATCTGTCCATATTTTTGGACATTTGAGTCGTTGCATTCCCCCTATTATTTCTGACTTTGTACAGATTTCTTGCATTAAGCGACTGAGCAGTATAACAAACAACAATGCAACTTTCTGCAGAATAGGTCAAACCTAGTTTCTAATTGAGTATCTATTGGAAATTTTAACTAATATATTCATTAAAAAATGGAAACGTCTGAAAAGAAGAAAACTAGGCGTATCATAACAATAACACATTCCTAATGTCATCATATTGGTCTTAGAGATTAAAAGCCAGACATTAACTTTAATGTCTACAAATTCTTACTCGTGTGAAATTTAAGACAGTTAAGAAATACCCATGAATCCCTGCATGTGTAATGGAAAGAGCAACACTGTCAAAATGTGGGTTATTTCATGCCCACCGTCAAAAAGTCATGTCCATATTGTCAAATAAACAACAGTATTTATATGGAGATCCAGAAATGGTCAAATAAAACTTAGTGATTCTTGATGGTTATTAAGCCTACATACAGATCATCAAAATACATCCAATACCTATGGTAAAATAATAACAGGCACTCCTTTTCTAAATAACTAAACAGAATATTGTGGAGACTCTTAGAATAGCAGTCCTTAAACATCTTAATTTATATTTAGACCAACAGTGAATTAGTAATATGAGTATGAGGAAGAATTAGGTGCAGAGGTGAATACTAGGCTAACTGTTTTGAAAGGCCATTTTAAGCCTAGCCAACATTCTGAGGTCAGGATCAAACCCTGTACCTTGTGTCTAGGAAGGAAGACCCTAACCATTACACTAAACCCAGGTCTATATCACTACATTGAAAGATATTTCTGTTGAATACCTCTCCATTGACAAGAAAACATCGAAATTCACTTCCATGAATTGAAGAATTTTTCCCAGGGTAAGGAAGTAGTTGGCCAACTCCACAACATTGCCCTTTTCCACACTGTAGTGTGATCTCGGAGTTGGTGTATATAGTTGGGGGGTGAGGGTGCAGTCCCCCACCCTGAGGGGTGTGGGGGTGAAGCCCCCCACTTGGGTGGGTTTGATTTAGTGCAGTGTGTGTTCTGTTGTGGTACAGGGCAATTGCTTCATTGCCCTGGGAAATATTCCATAATTCGCAGAAGTGAATTTTAACAGTTTCATGTCAATGGACAGGTGTTTGATGGAAATATCTTTCGATTAAATAATATAGACCCCTAAACCCAATATATTGCTTAGAATACTACCAGATTTCAATACAAGGTTATAGTGTACCATAATTCAGCTTTTATAAACAATTCCAAGCATTTCGGTTGTATTCAAAGCAAAAATACATATTTAAAAATACTCATAAAGGTTCTTTCTACTATGGAACTCCAAATATCATAATGCTGAGGAACCAATACACTGAAAATTAATGCCCCAAAACTTAAAAGGGCAAAAAAATGAATGGCATTTTTTGCTGGGGGCAAGCACCTGCATCCCCCAATATTTTAGGACAAATTGCTCATACCCTTCTGACCTTATATAAAATAACTCTACAGACATATCAACCTGAAGAAGGGAAGAATCTCCAAACAAAAGGAATTATTGTCAGGGCACACTTACAATTTGCTCTGTTGGTGATTCCTTTGTAAAACACCAATTGTCATTGTGATCCTACGCATCTTGAGCTTCAGGCAATAAATGTGCAAAGCACACCACCTTAGCTACCTGTAGATATGCTTCTTATTAAATATGCTTTAAGTCCATTATTCCATTTGGCTTGGTATTTTGATGGAATCCACAGGGAAATATGATCCTTGCTCTGAGTAAATTAATAATAATTATGTAAATTACGAATGTCTCGTAGTGGCATTGACCTTCATTTCTACCATTTGAAGAACTTCTGTCCTTCGTTGAGTTGTAGGTTTTCCAAAGTTCCATTTGCTCCTTCTTCAACTGGCACAGTCAAGCATTTCAGGAATTTTAGCTCAAGTTCTATTTCTATTTTATTGTTGAAAATGAGCCCAGTACCTTTATAAATTTCTATAGGTTTAGTTGGAAAATGTTTTAATTTATTAAGGTTAAAGTTGTTTATATATCTCTGCTTGCTAGTCCTTTTATTTGAAATGGCAAATTGCACAACAGGTTAATTTGTTGCCCTTCAAAGACAGCGGCTATGATTCACAGATTGTGCAAACATTATAGTATTGAAGTGGCTGAAAAACACTGGAAACGAGCCACAAAGCATCATAGAAAATGAAGTTTACATCACATGGGATCACCCATTACCAACAGTTCAAAA
Source organism: Protopterus annectens (assembly GCF_019279795.1). Taxonomy (NCBI): domain Eukaryota; kingdom Metazoa; phylum Chordata; order Ceratodontiformes; family Protopteridae; genus Protopterus; species Protopterus annectens. Next base: position 707,603,802 of record NC_056741.1, read on the forward strand.
GATAGATGCTAGAAAACTGGATATAGTGGTCCAAGAAAAGAAGACAAAAGTAGCATTGATCATTGAAATCGCTACACCCAGTGACTACAGTGTCTTGCGTACAGAGAAACACAAAGTATAAAATATCAGGATCTGCAAGCAGAAATGAGAGCAATGTGAAAGAAAGATACCCAGACAGTTCCAACAGTAGTAGGAGCAACGGGTCTTACAAAAATGAATCTACAATTGTATTTAGTTATGTTACCAATCCATGTAACCCATACGAATTGCAGAAGGAGTCATTACTGGGCACACTGCGGGTGCTGTGAAGAGCACTTTTGGCTGACATCAAAGATTGAAACAATACTAATTTCATGAACTTTAATCGTACTTTGACTTAGGAATGGAGTCCATTCCCATCATAGTATTAGAAACCCAAAAGATCTGAAGAAATAAAAAAAATGAATAGTGTATTGTGTGTACAAAGCAACATTTGCAGAGAACATTCACAAGGTAAACATGATGCAGAGACAAAGACAGCATGGCTGGTCAAGAGGGAAAATAGTGCAGTAGTGAGTACATGCAAATGACTGCATACTGATATAAAAATGAAGAAATCCAAGCACAGTTTTTTCTCTGCAGAGGTCTTAGACAAACTGACACTGGCACTTTAAGTCAATCTAATAAAGGCTTTTTAGTGTCATGTTAATGCTAATGATGCCATTTAGGGCACTCTCTCTACTGTCATACTGGACATCATGCTGACAAATATGGGAGAATGTTACACTCCCCCCACTCAATGTCTCACCCTCCTTGGTAAGGTCTGACCATGAAGTTGTGTCCTTCAAAATCAAAATCAACTCCATAATCCCATTAAAACCAGTAGCAGTTAGGAACTATTCCATGGAAAATTACCTGTTAATAAGTGATGGTTTGTCAAAATTCAAAGCACCTCAAAATACCGAGAACACAGCAGCCTATGCTAAATTGCTATCAGAAACTCTGTACAACTATGTAAATGGTTGCATAGAGGCTGCTGTACCTACCAGAAGCAAGCCCAGGACTAGCCTTAGAAACAAACCGCCTGGTGGCATCCCAAATTAAACAGATTGTACAACAAAAGAAAAAAAATATGGCAAAAATCAGGAATAGTAATTCCCATAAAGATAAAAGCTCTCTCATGAAAGTAAATAGGCAACTAAGAGGGCTAATTAGGTCAAGCAAAGCCAACTTTGAGGTTACAATAGCCTCCCAGGTGAAAGATAACTATAAGGCCTTCTAAGCTATGTTAGAAACCTCAAGAGCAGCAGACAGCAATGTGCTAAACTGGTGGTTAATGGTGACACATTCACCAAGTCTGGTGATATAGTGAACCTGTTAGTGGACAAACTCATTTCCAGCTTTACCCTCTTATCACCCCCCCCCCCCAACCATCCCCCCAAAAATATGCTCAAACATAACTCCTCTAACAATAACTAGGGAGCATTTCTGGCTGCACTCAGTAAAGTCAAGAACATGGCCTCAGTGGGCCCCAATGACATCCCGGGATGCCTCCAGAATAGTCTAAAATACAACTTATTAGGAACCCAGAGTCATTATTTAACTATAGTCTTAAAACAGGCTTTGTGCCAGTCATGTGAATGGAGGACTGTGATGGTCATCCCCTTCATAAGGCGGGACCTTCAACACATCCTGGAAACTACAGACTCATTAGACTGACTAGTTTTATTTGCAAAGCCATGGAAAGAATTATCATGGAAATTATCAACAAGGACATAGGACACCTACAGACACTGGCTCCATCCCAGTTTGGCTTTGTCAAATGAAGGACATGCTTGCTGAATTTGGTGGACTTCTTTGAAAAGGTTACTAAGACAATGGATAAGGGGAAAATGGTGCATACTGCCTACCTAGATCCGGCTAAGACATTTGATACAATACCTTGCTCAGGCATTGTCAATAAACTTACAGAACTAGGTATAAACTCCTTTATAACACACTCCTGATAGGATCCAGGAGGTTAGAATCAGTGAGACCATGTCCACAAAGAGGTCAGTCACCAGTGGAGTCCTCCAGGGCTCTACGCTAGGCCCACACCTCTTTGGCATCTACTTCTATGATGCCAAAGCCAATGTCAAAGGCCTCTAGCTAACCAAATTCACAGATAATTGTAAACTGGGAGGAGTCATGGAATCCCCCCAAGATGAGAACACCCTTCAGGAAGGTCTAATACAGACAAACACTTGCTGCAAGCACCACATGGCTTAAAGCTCAACACCAAGAAATGCATTATAGTTCCTTTTGGAAAGTCTTCCACCCTGGGTACCTATGTTATCAATACAGCACCCTAAAAAGTTGATTCACTAGTCGGGTATCAGGGAACTCATTTAGATAGTAACCCAGCCTTCGACCAACATGTGCCCAAGGTAGTAAGAATTTCTGTGTTGCTCACGTTATAAGCAAAGGAGTGGCATCTAGGTCCAGAGAGGTCATCATACCACTGTACTCAGCCCTCTTCAGACCCATCATAGAGTACAATTCCCCCATCAGTTTGTACCTGACCAGACACATGCAGCAACTGAAATGCCCACAAAGGTTCCTTACAAAAAAGACTACAGAGAGTAAGCACAATGTCCTGCACTGCGCACCTCAAAGCCCTGTCTCTTTACTCAGTATCATGCAGACTACTGAGAGGTGATTTTTACCTAGCATACAAGGTATCCCTGGACTCTGTTTTGCTTAACCTTTCACACCACTGCAAAACAAACAGCATCAGAACTACTAGATTAAAATGCCAAAATTTTGCCTGCACCATAAATAGGACATGGAGAAAGACAGAGATATGTTTCTCAGAGAATTCACATTCTCTGGAGCAGGCTCCCCATCCATCTGAAGCAGAGTTCCTCCATATCCCTTTTTAAGCACAATTTGGACCAATGTATTGGTAATCTGAAATTCACCTCTGGTCTGGCTCCTATGTCTCTAATAGACAGAGGTAGTCAAGTAAATAACCGTCTATAAAAATCAAATTTGTGGGTCAGATTTAGCTTGCGCAGCTAGGGTTATAAGGGCCCTTGTGGTCATTAGCCTACTGTACACCTATGAACATAATATGCTAGCCACATTGGCTTGCACTATCCATTCTTAGCATGGTGATAAGGAAATATGTGACTCCTATGCCCATACCCTCAATTTGTCTAGCCTTGTAAAGCTGCAGTACAGGACTCTGGACATTTGGTAATGCTACATTGCAGCACTAAGTTATGTGTCACCTAATGTCTAAATATGCATCCCTATTCATGGGATGTCCACTTCCTTAAGTGAACCAGCTAGACTCTAGATGGCCTCTTCAAGCACTATGAACTGCAAGACTGCAGCTTGATGTGCCAGAGAGATGAAGATATTCTTGCTCTTCCTGCACAGGGTCTTAGTGGAGTACATGCTGCAGCAGTATGATGGCACCTTGTCATACATTCTGGTGAGCACTGCTGGCACTGGTACAGCAATCTGTGGTGCAGCCATCCTGACCTGCTTTACAATGGGAGGTGGAGGGTAGGGAAACAGCGAGAGAAAGAAAGGGAAAGAGATAAGACATGTATGTACCATAAACATTTTTTTATCTTCCCATTATGTTACCTGATATATATATGTATACTGAGATGCACTTACGTTGTTTTACAGCAGCAGAGGGGTGAGGTATCAACTTGATAGGATGTTCCAGAAAGCAGAAGTGAATCTCCTGGCAGTAGGGTGCATATTTATTTATTTTTCGTTGACCAGGTTAGTCTCACTATGCCAATTTCCTCTTTTCATGAGAGACCTGTGGTGGCATTCATACTGACTAGGGAAATTTGGCGAAGACACCATGGAACTTTTCTTATTTTTGCTGAGCTCTTTCTGAGGTGATCACTAGAGATCTGTTACTATGTGGCACCAGTAACAGCCCTCTGGTGCCACCTTGTGGCCACCTAACAAATAGGGACCAGAGGGCTGTTAGTGGTGATCACTCAGTCAATGATGGAGGCTGTGAGCAGAGATGAGATGGAGAAGGAGAGAATGGAAAGTATAATTCAGAAGGAAAAAGATGCATGGCATCAGGGGGTCTGGATGACTGTCTTACAAAAAAGTGGATGAAGAAGAACCAGAGGAATTGGAAACCATGCAATGTAGTGAGATAACAGAAAGGAAAAAGGATGCTGTAAGCGATAATGATATAGATGGTGAGAGGGCCCATCTGGCCAGTGGTGTAACTTGTCTTAGGGTCATGCTCTGTGCTGAGCTGCAGGAAGATGAAGTGGAGAGTGGTAAACAGAGAGAGGCTGAGAGCAGTGTTACCAGAGGAAAAACTTATACTACAGCAGTAGCAAGTTTCCATAAAAGACTGCAGAAAGAAAAGAAAAGGATGTTCAAGTGCAGCACAGACAGGCTGGAGGTGCTGAGAGCCGGAAGAAAAAGTCTTTTGGTGAGCTGAGAACAAAGGATGAACAATGAATAAACAGAGACTGTGTTTTAGGCAATATTGTACTGCCCTTAGTATTCAGTTTATCTGATATTAGGGCATTAACACATATAGGAATTGAACCTTTCTGCAAAATAACTTTTGAGACATTTGCGCTAGCAGAAATAAAAACTGTTAATAACTGTGAAAGGAGAACTAATACATGCTATTGGAAGGACTAAAATTATCCAAATTTAAACGTAAAGTTAAAAAAAAAGTTGCTACAATTCAGAATGACTGAGGTAGAAGAATATGAGTTAAAATAGGAGGATTTCAATAAAACTTACACGGTCATTTTTCTGTGTGAGCATCACAGCGCGGTGCGAACATGGGCATGAAAAGTTTTAGATTCATGAAACTTTCATGAAATGCAAATTTCAGCATAAGTAGCTGAAGTTTATGCTAATGAAGTGAAACAACATGGTGGAGCAATCTAACAACTTTTAATACAACCATGTAGACTCCGTGTTCATGTTGGTAGTGTACACAGAAATTTTCCATGTACAGGAGTCTACATGGAACCAAGGGCATGTAAAAGTCCAAAAATATGGACAGAATTCCACTGAAAAGGTAACAATACACATATAATGGGCGATGTATGCACTGTGGATGTCCAAAAGCATCAGGGGGTGTGTCAGACTGCTATAACTTTAATTTTTTTCCTCATGTTTGCGCAGTGCACTGCTTTCCACAAAAGGTTTTAACTATGATTACCAAAAAAGTAATGTAAAAGGGCAGTATAATGTACTGTAACCATAGGTAATGTAATACCCTGCCTCATGTCTGTAGAATCATGCTCCCATGCTGTTGACCAGCTTACACGGCTACTAACTATGTAGATTCCGGGCTGTCAGCATGGTTATTATGCAAATGAGTCCAAAATCAGTAAATTTGTTGAATCACTAAAAGCAGGAATCGTGTAGGGATGTTCGCTTTGTGTAGACTCCTACACAGTGTCTATGTTTCCAATGGATGTCAATGGCATCATGGGAGTGTGTCAGGTCACTTTCTTTTGCACATGTTTGCACACTGCACCATTTGCCACAAATGGTTTTGGTGATGCATACCTTGTTTGTGTGACTAGACCATCCACGTATCAGACATGACCCAGACATCCAAAAATAGAAACTGGATGCATTCAATTGATATTGCTGAGCACCACTGGGCTCTGCTAATACCCTCAAGTTATGGGACTTTGTACAGCTACTCCTAGGTCTGCCACCTTTTCAAATGGCCAAAGTGGGACATTTTCGGGACACACATCAGATTTTACAGGCCGACACATACCCACGGTCAGTACAAAGGATAGAACTTAACTTTTTTGCCTAAATAAAACCTATTCTTGTAGCAGTTTAGTTGCTTATTCTGTTTCTTGTAACATTTAGGTATTTTTGATACAGAAATAACTATTTTATGCAACTATTACATAAACTATGGGACATAATTATGTCCTACAATCTCAGGACATTTGCCATTTTTAATATTTTTTGTCAGGACACAACTGCCCAAAGAGGGACTGTCCCTCGCAAAGTGGGATAGGTGGTAACTCCTGTGGCAACAGGTATTGAGTACTGGAGTGTAGATTGCCCTGGGTTCTAGTACAGGGTATGCAAACTTTTCTCATACTGCTGTGACATTGCAGCTTATACAAATAATGTGTAACTTGCAGTAAATACCATTTTCTGTACATTTCATTACAATAGGGATGAAAATATAAAATTTTGACATGGAATAACTTAGTTATGCAGAGTTGCGCTCTGCTGTGCAACAGTGCACACAGCGCACTACAGCACACTGAAGCAGGAGTTTTAAATCATGTTAATTACAACCTAAGCAGGTGAATTGTATCTTAATTAGCCAATCCCACATGGTGGACCTACTCAAGCAATGTACAAGGTATGCATACAGCCTACATTCTGATCTTCCCTTAATACTTCAACACCATTGGAGTAGAGACTTGGAAATTTTAACTGAGATAATGCTAGGGGCTGTTGCAGCTATTATACAGCTGTGTGTGCTAGAGGCTGAAGTCATTGAGGCTGGTGCCGCTAACAATAGGCCTAGGCCAAGAAGGAGAAGAGTGTTCAGGCCCAGGGTAACCTTCCAGGTGTTACATGAGCTGGAGATTGTAGAGCATTACAGGGTGGACAGGGACATATTACAAGAACTCTGTGAGCTCTGCCGCCCTCAACTCAGAGCCAGAGCCAACCGAGGGGAACCCGTCCAAGTGAAAACTAAGGTATGTATAGCCCTTAGGATATTAACTACAGGTGCTTTTCAAAGACCAACTGGGACATAATGGGGGTGTGACAGGCATCAGCATCCAGGATACTCCACCAGTTCCTGGATGCTATGCTCCTACATGCCAGTAAGCACATATCTTTTCCCCTTTCCCCTGAGGAGAGGGCCAGCAATATGCAGCAGCTCTACCATGTAGCGCACTACCCTAAAGTACTGGGTGCAATAGATTGCATTCATGTACATATTAAGGCACCACCTGGTGAGCAGGGTAGACTCTACATTAACCACAAGGGATACCACTCCATCACATGCCAAGTCATGTGCAGTGCCCAAGGGATTATCTTGCATGTGTGTGCTGGCAACCCTGGCAGTTATCATGACTCTCATATCTGGCACATATCACAGCTGTACCAGATGTTTGGTGGGGGGGGGGCATCCCATAGGGCCTTTTACTGGGGGATGCTGGCTATGCCCTGAAACAGTGGATGATGACACCCATCAGAAATGCACACACACCCATGGAAGAGCACAATAATGAAGCATATGCACAAACTAGGAACATCATAGAGCATGTGTTTGAGCTTCTGAAGTCACTGTTCGGTGCCTAGATATATCCAGTGGACCCTTGCTATATACTCCATGCACATGTACACAAATATTCACAGTATGCTCTATGCTCCACAATCTGATCCTGCGGAAACAGCTACAGCAGGATCAGCAAGGGGGAGGAACACACATCCCCCCACCAACGCATAGGTCACCACAGTCACAGTCACAGAAGGACTCGGAGGAAGAACTCCCCAGCTGCTGTCCCTATAGGCAGATGAAGGTATGCTCAGTATGCCCTTGCTTTGGCTAAGAGACAATGCACAGCACATTCACTGACCACTTAGGGACCTAGGGACTAATACCTTTCTCCTACTCACATACATATATTAAAATTGATGCCAGGTAACTCACACAAACTGTACCTATCCATGTATTGGCTGTGTACTGCTTGCATCAGACACAGTCAGCCCTAAACTAAATTTGTGTCAACTGCTGCATTTGCAAGGTAGGTCCTTACCGTCGCTGTATTCTTGAAGAATTTTATGGCATATCCTTGTATCTATGAACTTGGTACAGTATACAAGTAAATAGTTGTGTATTTGTACAAACATTACATTAACATGTGACTACAGGCACTTATTGTACTATTATGTGTCCATTTGTAATTAGTAGGCCTCATGCACGAAACATTCATACAGTCCTACTGCAGCAAATTATTGGTACATTATTCAAGAAAGAAGTTAGAAAGTGAGGTAACTGATGAGTAGCAGTGTACATTTTTATGCAGCTGGGTGTGTGATGAATGATGCCAGCTCTGACAAGCTGCTTCTGTGGCCAAAAGAACTAAGTCAGCCATCCTGTTTGATGAAGCTGTATTCCTAGTGAGGGTTCTACTCCTGATATAAGTAGAAGTTTTAGAGGTGTGCTAGCAGTAGGTTGTGTTTTACAGACTATGACTCTGTGTCCCATACTGTTAGCAACTTTGGCTTGTTTTAATTCCACATTTGTGCAGTGCACCGCATGTATAAAACCTTTTTGATAAGGCTTAGTCGGTTTGCATGGAGTACAGCATTGCAGAAAAAGTGAAAGAGGAAATAGGATTTATGTCACACTGCCAACCACAGACACCAGATGCATTCAGTTATTGATGTTAGTAATTGGGAAATCCTAGCCTGGACAGATAGGAGTGGGCTGTAGTTGCACCTATATATTATATAATAGTAAGTCTCAGATGTGAGCAATGCACCTCACGTTTGCGCACTGCTTACTTACTCGTAAACAGGTAAAAAAAGGCAAACGTGCATGCATGTACACTTAGTTAACCATAGTGCAAATCCAATGCTTCTTGTGCTATTGCATTATATATGTCCTGAGTACCCACTGCCCTATCATTCTCAGACCCCATGTTTCCTCTAAGACTACATGTGGAAACATTGGAAATTGACGGTACAATATATGCACCTATATTGACACTCCATCGATTTGTTTCCCCACCAGCAACAACACCAACAATCACAACAACCCTGGGTCTCCTTGATTTTTCCACACATATATCAACCATTGTACAAGTTGTAATATATAATGTTGTGTGCTCACTCATGGACAAGGCTAGTTGACGGTGCTCACATGCTTGCTCATCCAAACACAAACAGACAAATATGCTCAATAAGAGTATTGTTGTTACACAGCTAGGCTACTAAACAGTAATCATCTGCTAGGCTACTAACCTCAGATGACACTAAGAAGCAATGTGACTATGCAGGCCTCCCAAGCCGGTGTTCTACACATGGCTTAGTTATGTCATCTAGTATAAGGTCACCTGCAGTCTTACATAAATAAGTATTGTGCTCTGGCACATGCATTAAGTGCAGTGTTCTAAAGTCCCTGTACTGAGATAGGTAGGGGTTCTAATCTCCCTGCAGTCAAGTGTGTGTGTGTGTGTGTGTGTGTGTGTGTGTGTGTGTGTGTGTGTGTGTGTGTGTGTGTGTGTATTAACAAAAGTGAAAGTGTGTATCACAAACCAAGTTCCCAAATGGCATGATTTTCCATTGTTTTGCTGCTTGCACACACATCCATTCCAAGCAGGCCTCCAAACACAGGTCACCCATATAGCCTGCTGATGCCATCTACAATAAAAATCACCTACAGTCATGGTAAAATCAGACTTGTGCTGTGGCATATGCATTAAATACTCTGGTCTGTAGTATGTAATCCTAGATAGGTATGGGGTCCCATTCTCACTGCAGCCAACTTGGTGTGTGTGTGTGTGTGTGTGTGTGTGTGTGTGTGTGTGTGTGTGTGTGTGTGTGTGTGTGTGTGTGTGTGTGTGTGTGTGTGTGTGTGTGTGTGTGTGTGCGTGCGTGTGTGTGTGTGTGTGTGTGTGTGTGTGTGTGTGTGTGTCTCCATAAAGAAAGTTATAAGTGTATATCCCACCCTGACTTCTCAAATGGCATGGTTTTGCACAGTATTGGAGTGTGCACAAACAGCCAGTTGAAGCTGGCCTCCAAACTCTTGTCCCCCACGTGGCCTGCTGATGTCATCTACTATAAGATCATCTGAAGTCTTGTTAAAAATAAGACTTGTGCTGTAGCACATGCATTACATACTGCATTCTGTAGCCCATAAAGTTAGATAGAGAGGAGTTTTATTCTTACTGCAGTCAAATGTGTGTGAGCTGTTGGTGGATGTTACACAGACCATTTTACAGCAGCCTATGGGACACTGTCCTCTTGTCTTTAAAGGACACTGCTGATGTCATCAGCAATATCAGATTACTGGATATGTATACATCACAACAGGCCATGGTACACACTGGCCTGGCAGATGGGTAGATGTCATCTCCTCCACCTATATAAGACAGACAACAGTGACATTCCTGTTATTGTATGCACAAACATCATGACATGTATTTGCAATGGTAATGGACATTTTGACACACTAGATCACACAGGAGTCCCAGTGGACTATGATGTTTGTGGATGATATTGTGGTCTGTAGTGAAGTAGGGAACAGATTTAGGAGACCCTAGAGAGGTGGAGATATGCTCTACAGAGGAGAGGAGTGAAGGTCAGCAGGAATAAGACAGAATATATGTGTGTGAATGACAGGGAGGATAGAGGGATGGTGAGAATGCAGGGAGTAAAGTTAGTGAAGGTGTATAAATTGAAATACTTTGGATCAACAGTTCAAAGTAATGGTGAGTGTGGACGACAGGTGAAGAAGAGAGTGCATGCAGGGTGGAGTGGGTGGAGAAGAGTGTCATGAGTGATTTTTGACAGACAGGTACCAACAGAGACCAGCTATGTTATATGGGTTGCAGACAGTGGCACTGACAAAAAACAGGAGTCATAACAGGTGTTAGCCGAGTTTCATATGTTAAGATTTGCATTATGTGTGCTGATAATGGACAGATGTATTAACCATATATTAGAGTGTCAGTTTAGGTTGTACATTTTGGGGACAAAGCCAGAGTAGTGGGATTCTGTTGGTTTTGACATGTGCAGAGGAGTGATGCTGTGTATATTGGGAGAAGGATGCTAAGGATGGAGCTACCAGGTAAGAGGAAAAGAGGAAGGCCTAAGATAAGGTTTATGGATGTGGTGACAGAGGACATGCAGGTGGTTGTTGTGAGAGAGCAAGATGCAGAGGACAGCTAGAAATGGAAGCAGATGATCTGCTGTGGTGACCCTTAATGGTACCATCCAAAAGAATAGGAAGTAGAAGATGAAATCTGTGTTTGGAGAAACCCCATCTGTACACTTGTGGCAGGAGTGTACAGTAGGCATATCTATTTGAAGGTTAGTGTGTCTAGACTCAGTTTAGGCTTTAACAGTGTGCCTTTGTATTACCTGCTCTGCTCTGGATTGTGTGCAAAAGCTGTAACACTTTGTCCTTATAGATGCAGAAATGTCAATACACTTTCTTTCAAATACAATTGGCTGATACTGTGTAGCAGAGCAGATCTAGCTGTCAGAACCTCTGTTAAATGACAAACAGCAATTTACCCACTTACCTATCAATAACAAAAGTATTGATCCACCTTATGAAGGACCTCCTAATGTATACCCCCATAGAATAGTCACCTGAAAATAGCAGCCAGATCACATATACCCCTCCTTTTTACATTCTCTATGCAGATACCAGGTTCAAACATCTCATTATCACCTATCATTTTCCCTCTGTTTACCCTGATAGCATAGTTGACAAGAGTTTTTGACTCAATGCAGATAATGCCTTGTGTGCACTGAACAGCCTGTATCTCTTACATCACTGAAGTACAATTTTCAAGAGATCCACCTATAGTAGGAATCTGGAATCAGTGCTCTCTTGCTTCCAGAAGAGTAACACTTAACAGGTTGTCCGCTCACACACGTTGACTCCTAACCATAATATGCACACAACACAACCCATCATGTGCAGAGGTACTCCCCACAAACCAACCTGCTACATCTAACACTACAGCCAAAGCAGACAGTACACATAAATATTATCATCAGTGCCTCACCACAGAAGTGCGTAAGGCAATGGACATTTATTCCAAAGGTTTTCATAATAGTTGACTATATAGTGAGACGTACAGATGCCCCTCCCACCAGCTTAAACAAAGATACGTTTAGTGTCAGCTGTCTGGTAGAGGTAGTTGATACAGCACACATGCATTCAAGTCTCTCAACAACAAGTTACGCTCTTAATCCAGCATACTTGATGTTGGTATGCACAACTTGAGACGTGACTATATGAAATAATATGAACACAGACATGATTAAGCTATCTAAATATGTGTCCCAGACAGGTATGTCCCTATGTTTGAGCAGCATTATACCCTCACCTACATGATATCACTATATAAAGAGCAACAGGTTTCCTGAACTTGCCTAAGTTTCTGGTGTCAAGTGATACAGTGCCTGTCAGTGTGGGATGACATGGTGGATAGACCACGCTGCTTTGCCGGACATAAAGCACTTGACTGCACCATAATCCCTTTATTAGGCAAGGTCACAGAAGTAGAATTACCAGTGTAAAAATATCCAGTGTGAAAACTCCAACAAAGTAAGGGCCATGCTGCTACATTCTAGGAGTTCGCATTTTAAAATTCACTCTCTGTAAGCACTCTTCACAGTGAAGATGCTGATGTCTGTGCAGTCACAGAAATCTGGTTCAAGGCTGCAGTAAGTACTTCAGCCTTGCAAGGCTACAATGCCTTCCAAACATTCAGACAGCAAATGGAAGTTTTGTGAAGCACAGCAGGAGTAAGTGAAACTATTCATCTATTAATCAGGATAATTATAGGACAACAAACTCACCTGCACAATATTACCTGGAGTCTGTGAACTGAAATGCTACAGAAGAAATAGTGCACCTCCCCACAAGGTTATCTCATATTCCACACCTGTTCCTCAATAATATGAGTGAACAATGTAATGGCACGTGTAGTGCCTGCACTGTTAATCCAACCATAAGGCAGTGTGCTTTGATGTAGAAATAGCTACTAAACTCCCTAAAGGAGGAGTCAGGTTCAAAAACATCATCCAAGGTAGCTACACCCTCCTAAGGGATGATCTAATCTACTTCCAAGCCCCAGTTTCCACAAAGGATATTGACAGCTATAGTAAATTACTCCCTGATGCCCTGTCTACACATCTACACAATGCATAAACACAGCCATGCCTGAAAGGCTCAAACAAAGATTCTCCATAAAATACAAACCATATTGGTGGATGTCTGTCATTACTACATTATACAGTAAGTGAAGTAAGCTGCTGTTTACAAATACACCATTGAGAAACCAGGACTGGAAGGCCACTCTCCTCAGCATAAACATGCAAATAAGATACTGTCAAAAACCCTCACTGAGCAACTGTGTTAATAATTTATACAACATATCCAGAGATAACCATAATAAGGCTTTTCCATTTACATCAGCAAACTAATATATATATCTCAGATGTATTTGGAACTAGTTTTGTATGGTAGCACACAAACTGACCCAATGTAAATTCCAAACCTGCTAGCAGATGAGTTTGGCTGAAAATTGTGCCCCCTGCCACCATCAAACCTACTACAAACCATGTGTGCAACATCACTTCCAACCTGTGGTATGTACAAAGAGAAAGTTATCACTGCCCTCCCCAAGACTAGGAGCACAGTATCCATGGGACTAGCTGGCATTCTGGCCTGTGTTCTTCATGTGCTTCAACAGTGAGCTACCCCACTAGGCACCATAGTCAACTACAGACTGAATACTGCTGTTGTCTACACTGAATGGAATACAGTAGCCATTTTCCAACCACACAAGGGATGATCAGCAAAATACAAGTGTAATTATAGACCCATAACTTTATACAACCTCTGCTGTAAGGCAATGGACACAATTTGCATGCATCTCAGACACAAGGACATAGGTGACCTCCAGACACTAGATGTGTTCCATTTAGGTGCTCTCAAGAGTATCTTGTGACTGCCAAGCCTGGTATGATTCAGGACTGTGACCAGAGACATACACAAAGTCAAAGCTTTGCACACATCCTATCATAACTTGGCCAAGGCCTTCAACACAATCCAACATTCAGTCTCAGTGAGAAACTAACCAAAGTGAATATCAAATCCTATGTTATAAGTTGGTTTGCAAATGGGATCACAGATCAACAGCATTCAATCACAGTGGGAGACTTCACCTCAAGCAGCAGACCTGTCACCTGTGTGGTAACAGAAGTGTCAGTGCTGTGGACTCTCATGTTTGACATATATGTCTCAGAAGTCTTGAACAAAACAGGGGGTCTGTCTTTGTGGCTCTAATGACTGCTGACAAACCCATGGACATCAACTGCACAAAAATGTATCCGCATACACTGTGGTAATAATAAATGTTCCTGCTTATCATAAAATAAACAAGAGTGCACTATTTCCCTCTTCTGTATTGACAGACCTTGGAACATACGTCGACTGCAAGCTGGGTCTATTGTGGGGAGGTAGGCATTCTACATCTTACATCTAATTAGCGTCAGCATTACATCAATATCAAAATATGTTAACAATCCCCTATATTCATCCCTCATAGGCTGTATTAATGAATATAATCCTCCCTTTGATATGCATTGTAACAGAAACCTGCACCAACTTGACAGACCTCAGACATGTCTGAGTAATAAAACATCAGAAGGTCTCTAACACATGTATTTTGTGGGCAGATTGAAGTAGCTATCACTGTGTGCAGAATAATATAGATAGCTTTGAGGCAGATTATGTATGCCTTACAGGGCTATCCGTGGCCAAAATGGGATGAAAATGCTGCACATCCATAACTAATGTGGGACTAGAGTTACCTGTTCCAGGGACCTCAATGTACACTATGACATACATAGGGCATGCTGGAGAGACAGATACACCTCTCAAAGGTTGTCACTCCTCTGCAGTAGGCTTCAAATGCATGTCAAGCAGAGCACCTCCATTACCCTGTTTAAGCACAGGCTGGATGACTTGATGTGAAAATGTTATCTGCCATGGATCAGTGCTACGTCTCTCCTAGACATAGGTGGTCCTTGCTAGACAAAACTTGGCCATGCATTATATCTGCCTTTGAATATTGTATTGTGATGTAATGGCTATGCTTCTTAACACCATCAGGTCAATACCCTAGTCACATCCTATGAACCTCAGAACTTATGGCGGTGTACATGCAAAAAGGAACATTATACTGTATTACCATTCTGATGAGATTTGTTTTCAGTGCTGACATACAATCCTGAGCTCTGAATCTGATGGGTTGACTTTGGATGCGCACCCATAAGTTTGTACTAAACAATCCTTAAAGAGAAAGATATATTAATGAGACACATTAATGTAGATAGTCACCCTATGCATCAGATACATAGATTTAGTATCCCTAAATCCAAAAGACAGATGACAGGGATGTAGCTCAGTTATCATCATTTGCATAGGGTGTTGTTTCAGTGTGGAGGAGGCCTAGGCTGACACAAAAGCTTAGCGAGTGTGTGTGTGAGTAAGCAAGGAAAGCAGGCAAGATGGACCATGAAAATGTTGCGTGTGTGTGTCTGTAGGTGTCTTCAATGTGACACTGGTCTGGTGTGTGTGTGTGTGTGTGTGTGTGTGTCTGTGTGTGTGTGTGTGTGTGTGTGTGTGTGTGTGTGTGTGTGTGTGTGTGTGTGTGTGTGTGTGTGTGTGTGTGTGTGTGTGTGTGTGTGTGTGTATGTGTGTGTGTGTGTGTGTGTGTGTGTGTGTGTGTGTGTGTGTGTGTGTGTGTGTGTGTGTGTGTGTGTGTGTGTGTGTGTGTGTGTGTGTGTGTGTGTGTGCGTGTGTGTGTGTCTGCATGAACATAGCCAATCTCAGTGCTAGCCCTACATGTCTATATGTTGGACAGCTGTGAGCCGTGCATGGTAGAGCTGACAGTTCATCATATCTGCCCCCAAACATGAGAACTGGCTCTCCCAGGAGTTACACTGACACCTACACACCCAAGGCCAGATGCTGTACTACTACCTCAAGGTGACCAATGTCTGCTGGACATGCTTCCTTCACGGGAACACCCAGGACCATGACCCCATGGCCTGCAACATCTGAGTGTGGACAGCACACTTCCTGCTGGAGCAGTGGATATACTGCCACTATGGGAGCATAATTGGGCACGGCCACGTTGGCTCTTAGCAGATGTAGTTGCTGACCTATGCTCACAAGGCCAATGCTCCCCTCCTAGCAGACGTTTCATCACAGACAATGTGTGTTTCATGACAGATACTCTGCACTCCCTCACAGACACATCCCCCTCCAATGTGTCATTCAACCGATCCAGGGAATCAACAACACCATGGAGACAGTCACGGATGTCAGACTGTGCTGCATCTATAACCTGAGCATTCTTCTGGAGTTCCTTTCTGAATGTGCCTGTGCCTCCATTACGGCCCTAAACATACGTCGAGTGACACGTGAAGAGACACCTGCAACAGGTGGGGGAGGGACAGCAGGCCTTCCCTGAGCACCTCTATCAATCTGCCTGAGTGGCACCTCGCTAACAGTTTGGCTCTGGCCAATGTCAACTGTCACTGAAGCCGCAGTAGCCACACTTCCCTGGTCAATGTTCTCACCCTCCAACTGTTCAATATCTAAAGCCTCAGTTGACTGGGTATGCATAGTCACACTGGTTGTGTCAACCTCTGTGTCAGAATCAGCCTCTGCAACCCCTGGCTGTGCCTCACTTTGGCCAACATCATCATCAGAGTCTGATGAGACACTGACATCAGGTGACGCAGGAGACAAAGAACCACTTCCATGTTCACCTGTGATAAAAGGAAGAAAAACAGAAATACATTAATATCTGCATTACTCAGCTACAATAAATGTTAAGCAATTTACACTAATGTCACTATTACAGACATTTATACTTCTCGTCCTCTTGGAGCAAGAAATGTGGACAAAGCCATGAATAATGGGTGGACAAAGGGTCAAGAATAGGTACCATTCTGACATATTGCCCTACAAACCTAGAAAGGTGGTAGAATAACAGGTATTGCTTCACCATGACATGTCTGAAGAGTATGCAGTCTGAATGTGAGATCTCTGTCATTATTTTGTCTCCAATCATTAATGACTTGTCAATAGTTTTCAAGTCAATCACTATGATCTTAAACATGGACCAGAGGTATGAGTAAAACATTTGGACATTCAGCAAATATCTGTACAATTGACAGGTATGCAGACAGTACAACAATCCACACAGCAGGCCTTAGATGACACTTTAGCAGATGTGTTGTAATATATCTACAGTACTGACATAAATGTATTCTGCTTACAAGCTGTAGGAGCCCTATATCTCTGAATTCCTGACTGTCCTGTAAAAAGCAAAGGGAGACGTAATGGCAACAGCACCACATTTAATGGTATAAAAAGTGTAATGCTTTTAATAAGCTATATCTACAGTAACTGCAATGTTAAGAAGAATGTGACTGAGAACCTCTACATGAGCTTAAAACTGCAACTATCTTAAATACCCCACTAAAAAAAACAACCTGACACACATATATAAACTATATACACTATTACAGAATGAATGCAACAGTATTCTACTGATGATCTAATAAAGCATAACAGGAAGCTCTTCCTGAAATGCAGGAGTGGCACCCACATCCAGAACGTAATAGCTAATGGATTGCTGGGAGCTGTCCTGTGTGGCAGTGCTTCCCAGGAATTCCTCGATGGCAGAGAGAGGGTGTTCTGCTGCAGGCTCGCCACCAGTGATCTTTCAGTCACGTGCCACTTCAGCTGCATGCCTCCTTGTAGCATGAATCATGTCTGTTGCTCTGTGTTGCACCTGCTCATAGTGCAATTGTGTCACCCAATTGCATTA
This sequence comes from Protopterus annectens, assembly GCF_019279795.1. Lineage (NCBI taxonomy): Eukaryota > Metazoa > Chordata > Ceratodontiformes > Protopteridae > Protopterus > Protopterus annectens. The sequence goes on from NC_056741.1 coordinate 707,621,426, forward strand.
AGGTTTAGGACCAATTTGTCCCACAGGACTACACGTTCTGACATATTGGTCCATCCTCTGGACATCAGGACTGCATGATGTTGGTTTCAATTATGAGGTCATTCTCTACCTCAGAAAACGGGGGCCTACTGTGAGTGGGCATATTGTTTACTGAAAGACAAAATAATGATAACACATATAAGGATCACATACAGTAAGTACAAATAAACAAAATGTGTACAGATAAAGCAGTAAAGGAAGGCTCTCAGTATTCACCACTTGATTACAATTTAAAGATTCAACAGTGGTCAAAAAATAATGAGGGGGTACAGAACAAGGAGAGTAGCAAGAGGAACATATCATTGTTTGTACCATAACAGATATTCACTTATACTCACACACCCAACACAACAGTCCATTCTAGTTTGTGCCATAGCAGGAACTCAACCCCCTCCAAAAAATAACAGGCTAAGTGACAATTGTGCTAACCAAACAACAGTGTAATATTAAACGTGCTATCAACGGATCTATTCATGAAACATGTGTACAAAGTTATCACACAGCATTATATCTTCGGCCTACTCTACATCCTTTGTACCTATCAAATGGCTGGAAAACAAGGCCATGTCATGAGTACAGTTATAACAAATGCTTACTGATTTACTTCACATTATTCCTAAGTACATTCCAGCATATACATTATTTAGGTAAGAAAAATGGATGCATACCTGATGGGAGTACAATACTCCTCTGTCGAAATATACTGCTCCAAAAGAAATGTGTAACTGAGTTTGACTTATGAAATAACTCTCATCCACACTGGTTTGCCTAGCTACACATTTGCCTTTTTATAATGGTGTACATTAGCAACTGATTGCATCTGACCTAGTCTGTGTTTCAGAGGTGTTAACTGTAGAATATATTGCTGAACTGCAGTTAATCAACCAGTCCTGTGAAGCTACTCAACAATATATAAGGCATCAGTGTTGACTCCATGCCCTTTCATAAGTGTGGAGTGAGAAAGTAGCGGAGTACAGGGGTCTATACTGAATCAGCGAATGCTTAAAAAAGTAAACGTTGATTCATCGACCCTATTTCAACGAACGCTGAAAATGCCAAACACCAGGAACAGCAAATTTTTTCTCAGGGAAAAAAACTGCTGGGCCGGTTTTGGGAATTTGCCGTTTTCTCCACTGTGGTGCGATCTCGGAGTTGGTATATTTACGTAGGGGAGTGTGGGGGAAGAAGCTACCCACATTAAATACTGTTTTAAGTTTTTTTTTTGTTTGTTTTTTTTTTTTTTTGTGGAACAGCGATTTTTGTTTCCCTGGGAAAAAGAAATCGCTGTTCCGAGTATTCGGCATTTTCAGCATTCGCTGAACTAGGGTTGATGAATACGCGTTCACTTTTTTAAGCATTAGCTTATTTAATATAGACCTGAATACAGATACAACATAAGCACAGACAGATTGTTAGTAGCAGCTACTTTTTACATACAATTGTGTGTGCTACAGGCTGAAGCCACTGCTGCTACTGCTGCCAATAGCCATAGACAGGGAGGGTGAAGACTTTGCAGGCCAACAACACAGTAGAGGAACTGTGGGACCTTTGGCAGCCTTGAGTCACATACAGAGCCAAGTGCAGGGATCCCATCCCAGTGGGATATAAAGTATGTACTGAAGTTAGTATATTAGCCACAGGTACCCTTAACAGACTACTGGGGAACATGCTTGGTGTTTCATAGGCATCAGCATCCACGATCTTTCAAAAATTCCTGCATGCTATGCTACAACATGGCAGAGAACACATATTTTAACATAAGTTCTGAGGAGAGAGTAACAACTATGTAACAATTAACATATATCGCACTACTCTCCAGTAATGTGTGCCATATATCGCAGTCATGTATACATAAGAACAACACCTGGGGAGCAGAGTAGGGTCTACCTTAACCATAAGCTCTACCATTTGAATGACTGCCATGTGTAATGGCATGGGAATCATCTGGAGTGTGTGTGCTGGCAATCCTTGCAGTTAGCACGACTTCCATATGTGCCACATCTCCCAACTGCACCAGATGTGTGCTATGGGAAATATCTCCAAGACTCACTTAGGTGTGGATGCGTGCTATGCACTGGGGTCATGGCTGATGAAACCTATCGGAGATGCACACATGCACACACACACACACACACACACACACACACACACACACACACACACACACACAGACACACACACACCACCTTAATGAGACACATAATCCAATCTGTAATGCCATAGAGCATGTTTTTCAGCTACTGCACTCACAGTGCCAGTGCCTACATATCTCTAGCCAAGGGCATGATTACAATCCACTGACATGTCCGTCAGTGCTCATAGTATGTGCTAGCCAAGTTAATGTAGTGGAAGCAGCTGCAGCAGGATCATCAAGGGGATGGGGAACACATTCTACCAACAATGCCAAGGTCACCACAACCACAGGCCAATGATGACTCAGAGGAGGAACCAGCAGCAGGTGTGGTTGTAGGCAGACATAGCCATGCTCAGTAAGTCCATGCATTGGCTATGAGACAAGCCATAGCATACTGACTCAACACCTAGGAGGCTAAAACCATCCTTGGACATCACTATACATTTGTACTAGGGATACATGAGAGATAGAATTGATGGACATGCTCCACCTAAAAAAGAAAACAAATCCCCAAGAGCCACATGTTCTAGGGATCTAAACCTCACCACAACGATAAATAGGATGTGCTGGAGGGATAGATTCCTGTCCCAGAGACTCCCCATGCTTTGGAACAGGATTCCAGTCTACATTAGGCAGAGCCCCTCACTAACACTCTTCAAGAGAAACCTTGATGAGTGGATGGGGAAACAGAAAATTTACCCCAGGGATCACTGCAGTGGCTCTGCTGGACAGAGGCACAGGGAACTAATGGCTCTGCTGGACAGAGACACAGGGAACTAATCTAAGGGGGCAGCGAAAGCCAACAAATTCTGGCTAGGCTTATAGATGCCCTTGGGCAGATAGCCTAGTACTTACCTATGAACCTATGAACCTATAACAGTTCTCAACCATAACTAAATCATACAACAGGCAGGATGCCAGATGCAGAGTAACCAGACCAAAACAGTCTTGTTAGTGCCATAGCAGACACACATCTTTGGTCCCACACCCCAAAAAGAACAGTCAGTGCTTGTTTGTGACATCCAACCTGTCTTTCCTTAGTTGGCAGCCACATATCATATTACTCCCAGTTAATATCCTTGGATATTGTAAATGCAATGGTATAGAATGGTGTACACACTGTATGTCCCAAAGTACTGGACAGATAAGTGATGAATGACCAAGAAACACAGACATGTAAAATAGTGCTGTATATTTGCAAACAAACATCATAACTGGGTGTGTAATCGGTAAATGCAATATGTTAAAAGTGAAACATTTCACTACATGTATAGGTAACATGTAATATTACAACTGTACATTATTTTCAATCTGATTGTGTGCTGCCATGGATGACTGTTGATGCTTTCTACAAAGATGTATGCTTGAAACACAGGGTTAAGGCACCCACCTGTGTTTGGCATGTGCATTGGATGGTGAATTGGATTGTAGACCTATAGGCCTTGGAACACAATGTAAGGAAGTATGGATTTGTTTTTATTCATGTTGGTACAAATGATGTCACCAACAAAGATTCTCTGACTGTTAGTCGGGAACTGACAGCCCTCCTAGATATATAGCTTGTACTGGTGTTAGGACATATTTTTCACAAATCACCTATAGAAAGGATAGTCAGGTCACTGTGAATGAAAATATTTTTTGGATAAACACCTACATGGAAAAAATGTCCTGTTTTAAAAAATGGAAATGTATAGAGCATCCAAGCCTTCTTTTGGGCACACATGTGTTCTGACAGGATGGTGTGCATTTGTCTGATCAGGGAAGAGAATTTTTGCAGCAGATATTTTGCAATATTTGACAAACACTAGCCAGGATTTTTGCCAGGTCAAAAATGTAACAGTTCACAAATAGCAACATCTGATGCATCTCTGATGATTGTTAATGCTAGGAGCATTAATAATATTTTTTTTTATTAGAAAATTTGCTACGTTCCGACAAGATTCATGTTGTTATAGTTTGTGAAACACGGTTAAAGAACAATGACTGGAAACCAGTTCTGTCAGGGTATAAATGTTTTTACTGTAACAGACATTCTAACAAAAAATCAGGTGGAAGTGTTATGATAGGCATTAAAGATAGCTATGAGACTTGTGATTATTACATGTTCAATGATAATACCAATACTATAGACTGTGTAACTGTGACAATAAAGACAACCCTGGAACATATAACAATTGTTGGAGTGTACAGACCACCAAAGTCAAATGCAGATGACCTAGAGGAATTCATACATTTCTTACTTGAAACACAAGAGGGAAGAATAATATTAGCTGGGGACTTAAATGTACCAGAAACAGACTGGAATAATATTGATTCAACAACGTTAGTAAAGAAATTATTCAAAGAGTATATTCAGGAACAACAAATGCTTCAGATTGTAAAAAAACCTACCAGGGGACGGAATATACTAGATATTGTTTGTGTTCCTAAATAAATTACTGTAACTTCAAGTCAAGTTTTACCACCATTGATGTGCAGTGATCATGGGGTCATAAAGGTTAATTTGTTGCTAGATAATTCTGCCAAACTGAAATCTAAGCCAATGCACAGAAGGTTACAGATTATAGGGAAGCAAAAAAGTTGCTATATAAAACTAACTGGAGTGAGGTGTTCAGTGGAAAAACTGCAGATGGAATGTGGACTGTATTGAAAGAGAAATTGTTTGAGTGCAAAAAGTCAAAAAAATGTTTAACATCAGGATCTAGGCACGTAACATCAGGGGGATATATTTCCATAAGAACAAGATACCTGATTAAGGTGAGAGACAAAAAATATAAGAAATGGAAGAGAGGTCGAACTACAACTTCGAAAACTGAAATAAGTGAGCAGGACAAACAGATTAAGCATAGTGTTAGACAAGATCAAGAAAAATTTGAAAATGTATATAAAGATATTGAGCATAATAGGAAACCTTTTTATAGATACATAAGATGTGGAAGGAGTAAAGATACACAAATTGATAAACTGTGTGGAGATTCTAAAATTTATTCTCAGACACAACAGATTATAGATATATTTACAAAATCTTATGCAAACTATTTTGGCTCCACAAAAGGGGTGGTAAGTTGTCCTAGTGCCATCCAGGTAACCCCAGATACTGAAATCAAATTAGATTATATTGAAAAATAACTGTGCAAACTGGATCCAAACAAAGCGCAGGGAGGAGACGGAATAAGTAAGAATGATTTGAGAACACTTAAGCAAGAACTTACACTGCCATTACATCTATTGTTCACTAGGTCATATAAATATGGGGAGATTCCTCAAGATTGGAGACATGTACTTATTAAACCTGTCTTTAAGAGAAAGGGGAGTAGGACAAACCCAGAATCATGTAGACCCTTAAGTCTACTTTCATGTTGTAGAAAAATAATGGAGAAGGTAATACTGGATAAGTTATTGTCAGAACTGAATAGGTTGGGACTTGAAACCATATATCACCATGCATATGTTGAAAATAGATCTATTACCACCTGTAACATGATGTTCTATAACAATATAATAACAGCTATGAATGAAAACTTGTGCTGTGATGGTGATGTGATTTATATAGATTTAACTTCAGCATTTGACAGGATCATGCACAAAACACTGATCAATAAATTAGTACAACTAGGTATTGATGTACTGTTGTTAAGATGGATAGCTGAATGGCTTACAAATAGGACATGGCAAGTATCACACACCAACTGGACAGGTGAAGTCCTTGGTTACAGTCAAGGTGATTAGACTCACCTCTGCTGTTCCTGTACTTCCTCTAAGCTCCCACATTTCAGCTACAGCTGGCTGATTGGTTTCTGCTAGCCGCCTTCTCTCCAGCTCTCTTTGCTCCTATCCCTCCTTTCCAGCTTTACCTCCCCTTCCTGTTACCACTCTCTTTGCTCCTACCCCTCCTTTCCAGCTTTATCTCCCCTTCCTGTTATCACCCGGTCTACCCCCTCTTCTTCCTTCCCTTCCTGTCCCTAGTCTATATAGTGACGCTGCTACCCGTGGCACCATTTTTAAATAATCTCTGTGACCCACATTGATCGGCCCTGCTGTAGGCTGCTGACTTAGCCCAGTAAGTGCTCCACATCATTCAGGCTTGCTGCCACATGCACAATTGCTTTCAAGCACTGGTTAGACTCTGTTAAAGAATTGTTACTGCTATGTTTACTGTATGACTTGGGAATGCTGTGTGAGTGGGTTACAGAGTGGTCTTTTGCGATGTTCTGAATGCTCGCCAATACAACGCCCTTGGATTGAACCAGGACTGTGTATGTTGATTTAAAGGACCATAGTGCGGTCTGGAAGTGCTTTTGTTGCAGTCTGCTACATCTCTCATAGTGTTTGCTGACCTACCTCGGCCCCTAATTTAATCTAATATACTTACTTGACTGAGCCGTAGTGTGCACAATATATAAACCCACCAAGAAAGCCTGTTGCCTGCCTATTAAATGTATTGCACTGTTTATATGGATTTTTTTCATGCTTTATCTGGAGGGAATTCAAAGGGAAATGTACTGTGTTCTTGCTAACAATATAGTTTTAGTCTATGTATATCTTCTTCTTATTTCGGCTTTTCCGGGTTAGGGGTCGCCACAGCGGAGCTCTGGTCCGCTAATGATTGGCAGTAGATTTTTACAGTGCCGAGGTGCCAGCTCGATGCCCAACCTTCAACGAAGGCACACCCATTCACGCATGTCTTTTGAACGCCACTCGACCGCGGGGAGGACATGCAGACTCCACACAGAAGACGTTAGTCTAAGTACATAGTCTTTTGATATTCCATCATGTCTACCGATAGCTAATTGCATTAATAGGATCAGTTTTTTTGAGACACGGTCACAGAGTCTGTTAATTGCTTAGGTATATTGAAGCTATTTCAACCGACATTGTTTTCTTTGTCTGTATGCTCCTAACCACTTTATTCAGAACTTTGGATGCTACTTGCATCACGGTTAAGGATTATAAGTTATATATAAATGGTATTTCCCCGTAGAACTCACATTATAACCCCTGTAACAGCCTGCATATATTCCATATTTTAATAACAGCTAGGATTGTTTTTCTTCCTTTTAATAAGTAACCTTGGTCACTGTATTGCTAGTTAGAATAGCTGTCTGTATTTGTCTAACTACAACAACTGCCATGAACGTTTTTTTAGCTCTGTTATCTGTACTTGTAGTGGAATAGTAGATTTGATAAACTGCTCATTATATGGTGTTTTGGAAAGACTCTGCTGTCTCTTTTTCCCTTCTTTCCCTACTCTCTCTGTTCTCTCTGCTAAAGCCCTCTGTGTGTATTTCCTCCTCCCCTACTCAACTAATGCTTATGTTGTTCTGCTCTTCTCCCTACAGTTGTTTGTGCTGCGTTCAACCCAATCCACTACAGTCTAAGAAACCTCCCCTATAAGAACATCTAATATGGGACTCTGCTAAAGCCCTCTGAGGAGTTTTCAAAAGATAGCCCCCCTCAAGAAATAGTAAAGTCTGTTCATGCTGCGTTCAACCCTATCCACTACAGTCTATGAAACCTCCCCTATAAGGACAGCTAATACGGGACTCTGCTAAAGCCCTCTGAGGAGCTTTCAAAAGACAGCCCCCCTCAAGAAATATTAAAGTCATTAAAGATCAAAACATTAATCTGCACTGCTAAAAATATTCCCTCCCTCCAGTCCCTCACCCAAACAGTCTTCTTAACTGTCGAAAATTGGTTTATGCAACACTGCCTCCTCCTTAACCCCAAAAAAACTAAGCTTCTTCTCTTTACTCCCACTCATAAATCTCCCACACCTCTCTTTACTATCTCCTCGAATAATGCAACCAGTATTAACCCTGATAAGACCACTCGATTACTAGGTGTAACTATTGATAATAGTCTCAATTATGATGAACACATCAACATCACTATTAAAGCTGTCAACAAAAAAATTGGGACTCTCTACAGAATTAAACCCTTTCTTACCCCAGTAGCTAGAAAAACCATTGCTCAGACACACCTTATCTCCACCCTCTTCTATGCCTCACCTATCTATACTAACTTATCCAAAAATAACATTACCAAACTCTCTATCTGCTACAATGGCATAGCCAGATTTATTACTGCTACTCCCCTAAGAACACACCATTGTCTTAACCTCAAACAGCTAGATTGGTTAGAGCTAACTAACCACTTACTCTATCAACAACTACTCATCATTCAAAAGACCCTCTACTACCCTGATGCCACCCCTAGCCTTACAAAACTGATCATACCATATAAAAACCTAGCCACACTCCGTTCTGCTAACAAACTCCTAGTATCTCTAACTAAATCATATAATAAAGCTGGGGATTCATTATTTTCAAATTCCATAGGTAAAACTGGAATCAACTCCCTCAAGAAATAACTAATCAAAACTCTACCTCTCTTTTCAAAAACACATCAGAGAACATCTTAAAGCACAGTGGTTGTGTCCTTGTGCTAATCCCGACTGAAACCATGTCCTCATTTACCTAATTTTCCTCCCCTTTCCCCTTACTGAGCTCCTCACAAACACTTTCAATAGTTTGAGATTTATACCTGAGAAGTAGACTTTACCAGCAACCTTTTTTAACTTCATCTTGTGTTATTTTTTCTGTTTTATAAGTCTAATACAGTAGTATATATTAGTAGTAGTGTTATAGTTTCTGTTTTATAAGTCTAATACAGTATCATATATTATAAGTTTATCTCCTATTTTTAGTATTTCTTTTGTGTTGAAATTGATTTTTCTTTTTTACCTTGTATTGTTTACTCATATTAATGCTTTATTTGCCAAATCATTGTTTATTGCCTGTACTGGAGCTTTTCTCCCCGGGCCTCTACTGAAAACGGATACATGTCCAGCTAGACTAGCCCGGTCAACAAATGTAAAATAAATAAAATAAAATAAAATAAAATAAATAAAGTCTGTTCCTGCTGTGTTCAACCCTATCCACTACAGTCTATGAAACCTCCCCTATAAGGACATCTAATACGGGACTCTGCTAAAGCCCTCTGAGGAGCTTTCAAAAGATAACCCCCCCCTCAAGAAATATTAAAGTGTATATACTGCTATTTATTTAACATAACTGCTACAAATGTTAACACTACCGTACTGTCTGTGCTTTTCCCCGTGCTTGCTAAGCAGCCTACAGCGTTCTTTTTCTTTATCCCTTAATTCCCTTACCCAAGCTATATTTTATATATTTTGCCACTAGGTGGCACTGCTCGTCCACTTATAGTGTAAAGACCACTTCATTCATTTTTCTCTTCTCTCCCAAGACTTTTTCTGTTCTCTCCCAAGCAATCCCCCACTCTCTTAGCATATTTATACCACTGGCCTGCTTTGTCTTGTGCATAGTTTTATTACCTTTCTCCCCCCACAGTCCCCAGACTAGACTCACCTCTGCTGTTCCTGTATATCCTCTAAGCTCCCACATTTCAGCTACAGCTGGCTGATTGGTTTTTGCCAGCCACCTTCTCTCCAGCTCTTCCCACTCTGTTCAACCTAAGGGCTCACTCCGCTCCCCTACCCTGCCCCAATTCCCACCTGCCCACACTACTCCTACATTTATTTCAACACCAAACCCCTCCCTCTCACAACCAACCAACCATCTCCACTCTGTAACCCCTCCCCTCTCTACCTCCACCTGCCAATCACAACCACCCCAACCCCACCCATCAAAGTCCCTATAAACATCTATTTCTACTTCATCTACACACATATACAATCTTCCCTACTCATTTTATACTACTAATATACACATACACTCCTCTACCATGACTTGTCTCCTACCTCAAACATTTCTCACCCCTTCTATCTGCATTCTATTCTTACTCCATTTATACCACGCTACCTCCTACTCCAATAACCAACTGCACCCCTCCTTCCTGTCCTACCCTCCACTCCCAACCTCCTTCCTCATCCTACTAAAACACACATTCACAACATATCTGCCTCTCTAGTTCAACCCAACCAGCTCCACTACTTCAGAATAAAACTTTTCCCCTCCTCAATTAAATATTACATACCTAAACTAATACCTTACTGTCCACAACTATTAAAGACCAAATAAAAAAAAAACTGCTACCCTTCCTCAACTACCTCTGCTTAGCAGGGGACATACACCCAAATCCTGGACCAAATACTTCCTATAGTCCCAATCTCCCTATCACAAGCAATAAAACCAACCATAAATTCCTCAAATTCTTCACCATCAATGCCCAAAGTCTAAGAAATAAAGTAGCCCACTTTCATGATTGGCTTAACTGCAACCTACCCAACATTGTAGCCATCTCAGAAACCTGGTTAAAACCTCATATTTGTGACTCTGAAATCCTTCCTCCTGGATTCCAATCCCTCAGACATGACTGCTTAAATAGAAAAAGGGGTGGGGAAGCCTTGATCTACTCTAACCTGCTATCCATCACTCCCTACTCCAATCCTATCCCTCCATTCAACAATGCAGAACTAGTAATAGGCCTACTAAAAATAAATAATCACAAAAGCATTTGCATGACTGCCCTCTACATCCCCCCTGGTAATAACACCACTACTCTTGAAGAAATTCTCTTCTGGACCTCTACCAATATTAAACTAGAGACCTTCAAACTTGGAAATGTAAATATCAACTGGAATAAAATCAACAACCCAAATCCCACCATATCCATCAATTTATTTAACTATACCCAACTAACTAACTCCATTACCAGATCCAACAAAACAAACCCCCCAGGTACCACACTAGACTGGATCCTAGTATCCCATCCTAATAAAGTCTTAAACTCTGGCATTATACCTGACCCTATAAGAGGCCATTTGCTAGCTTTCATCCACCGAGCTACCCACTCCTCTCCTCACCTACACCAATATATTCACACACATAACCTCACAAATTTCAACCCCACTACTTTCTCTGACTCCCTAAAACAAACTGGAACCCCCTAAAAACTTTACCACTAGACAATACCGTAGAATTTTTCAATTCAACCTTCTTAAATGTCCTCAACTCCCTAGCTCCACCAAGAACAAAAAGAGTAAAAACCAAGACCGCCCATGGATAACCAAAGATACCAAAAAACTTATGCTACAAAGAGATAAATCCTGGAAAACATACCATCAAAACAAGCAGCCAGAAACTTTTCTTAAATATAAACAACTCTGCAACCTTGTTAAAAAACAAATCATCAGAGACAAAAAGTCCTACTATATCAAACTCCAGTCTAACCAATCAAAAAACCCCAAACATTTCTGGAGTTCCATTAATTCTCTTCTCAACCCAGGTACCAAAAACAACCCCTGCCCTGACACCAGCAAAACTGATCCTAAAATAGCCTCTCTATTCAACTCCTTCTTTACCAACTCCATAGCAGAACTGATCAATACCTTCCCTAACAATAACCCTTCTCCTCAACCTATCCAATCTTCCCCACCCCCTACACAACCCTCGGCACCCAATCCTCCTCCAACATTTGAATTTAAACCCATCTCAACCTCCCACATAAAAATACTTTCTAAATTAAAACCATGCTCCAATGCCCCTGACAATATCCCATCTTCCTTCCTAAAAATAGCCACAGATGGTATCGCTCACCCCATTAGCATCTTGATCAATAGATCCATGCAGGAATCCTATGTGCCCAAATTATGGTGTGCTTCCTTTATTCTACCTCTCCACAAAGGAGGTAAAAACAATAGGATCTCCAACTACTGCCCCATAGCTATCCTCTCCCCAATCTCAAAACTTCTGAAAAAATGCATCCACCTTCAGCTTATGCCATTCCTAGCCAATCACCGACTAATCACTCCAACCCAACACGGCTTCTGACCTGGCCATAGTACTATCACTGCCCTTCTCTCCTTCTTAGACACAATAAATCTTGCTCGTGACTCTGGAAATATAGTATCAACAGGTCTACTAGAGCTGTCCAAGGCATTCAATACTATCTCCCACACCCACCTCTTGAACCATCTTTCAAACCTTAATCTCTCCCGGAATACCTTATCCTGGTTCTCAAGCTACCTCTCTGACAGGTCTCAAGCTGTGAAGTGAGGAAAATACACCTCAACCTTCCTTCCCACCCCCACTGGGGTACCCCAGAAATCCATACTTGGTCCAGTGCTGTTCAAGATCTTTATTAATGATTTCCACAAAGTCATACCCAACATCAAAATTGTACAACATGCAGACAATTCAACTTTAGTCTGCTGCTCCTCTAACCTCTCAGAGCTTCAAACAATGACCCAAACTGCTTTTTCCTCCACTGAAAACTGGATGCTCCAAAACCATCTCTCACTAAATGCCAACAAATCCAAAATACTATTATTCTCTCCCTCAAAAGCTTCCCCCTTGATAAAAACTCGTTCCAAATTATTAGCCAAAACAACTCTACTATAGAGGTTGTTCCATTCGCTAAACTACTTGGAGTTACTATTGATGAACACCTAAAATTTGACACTCACATCCAGCAAAACATTAAGAAAGCCCATATAAAACTTGGTATGCTATACAGAAATATCCACTTTCTCTCTCCTCCCACCAGACAAACTCTTGCCACTACCTGTCTACTCCCCTCACTAATGTATGGCACTCCTCTACTAACAAACTTATCTGCCTCTCTCGCCTCCAAATTGGAAGTCTGTTATAATAAGATTTCTAAATTTGCAACCAAAGCCAAATTCTCCTCCCATCATTGTACTGCCCTTCATTTGTTAAATTGGCTTAAACTCTCCAACCATCTAGACTATCTCCAAATTACTACAGCCCACAGACTAATTTTTCAACCTACTAAGTACCGAGCACTAACCAACATCCTTCAACCTTACACCCCTCAGAGAACTCTAAGATCTACTCAACAAAACCTAATCACTATACGCAAACTCAATTGTCCTGCTGGTCATCTTCTTCTATCCTTTTCCTTAGCTAAAAAATGGAATTCTCTTCCTTCCTCTCTAAGGACTTGTGAAACTTTGAAACCTTTAAAATTCAACTACATTCCCACCTTTCCTCTAACAGGAAATGCAACTGCACTCTCCCCACCTAGCCTAATAATCTATTGACTAACCCTTGACTAACTCTGAGTACAAGCTAACCTAACATAACTGTACATATTATAAATAACATAATTGTACGTATTATAAATAACCCATCCCACCTTTTTTTCTCTCTTTTCCTTCTAAGTCTTTATTCTCCCTCACTATTAAGTTACCACTGCCATCCTAAATATTTAGATACTATGTAACCAAAGAATTTATTCCTGTTCTCTAGCATAAAATGAAATTGTAATTGTGTTTCTTTACTATGATTGTATCTGTAACTACACTATGTAATGTGTTTTCTTTACTTTGATTGTATCTGTAACTGCACTATGTAATGCAGAGCTTTTCTCCCTGGGCCTCCACTGAAAACGGGTTCCCTGAGCCCAGTGGACCTCCCCGGTCATCAAACTGGAAAAAAATAAATAAATAAATACATACATACATAAATATGTTTCAATTTTATTTAATGTTATTCTCTCCATTATTTTGTGTTATGTTTTATTTCATTATTGAAATTTAATTTTATTTGTGTTATTACTACAGCACTGCAGGGTAGGCCAGTTCCCTGTGGTCTGCCTACACTCCCTCCACTGGCTACAGCACCAAGGCCCAGCACTTCTGGGATGCAGTCTAGTGGCACCCCCCCCCTCCCCACTGCCCCTGCCCTACCTGGACCCTCAGGTAGTTCTACCCCAGAGGATACGCCAAAAATGAAATAAAATATAAACCAAAATGAATGAAAATAATAATAAAAAGGAAATAATAATAAATCATTATAAAAAGTTTTAAATAATATATTTATGAACGCAATGATAAATAATAAAAATGAAAAAGTATTTAATAACAAAGCTAAGTAAATGTATACATAATTATTTTTTTTATTCTTATACAATATTATACAAAATGATTTTTTATCCTCTTTGACTTCACATGAACATGTTTAGATGGTTTTAAATTAATGGTCAGTTAGACACATGTAATAGTTTATGTGATTGTGTACAAAACGTAAAATAAAGTAACAAAGAGGTTAGTGTATGTTATGGAAGGATTTTGAGTGACAGTATGTCTTTAAAATTCTGATTATTCTTAATTGCACAACATATATAAGGATTAAGTATAGTGATTGTGTTCATCTGATGAAGTCTTGGCTACTAAGACGAAAGCGATCATGTTTTATGTTATAATAAATTAGTATCATCGGTTACCACTTTGGGTGCAGGACTTTCTTATCTGTTTTAAATGTATACATAATAAACAAAACATAAGAAGTAATACCAAATAATTTAATAATAAGAAATATGATTATATAAATGTAATAATAATAATAATAATAATAACAATAAAAATAAGAAATCCATAAAAAAGAGAAGGGGTGGGATGAGAGAAAAAAAGGAGAACATTACTAACTTCACAGATAATATACAAAGCTTTCTACAATTAATGTATTCTATTCTATTGCATTTTACTTTTAACAATACCAGCTGCTAAGAAGTTTATTACTTGGAATACTACCCTGTTCCTAACACATATGCACTATAGTACAGATCATATCGCATCCAGTAATCATTCATTGGTGCATATATTGCAAATATGCATGGTCCAATGTACAATGATTATACTTGACATCAGGCCATCCAAGCCACTGGTCTAGAGGTCTGCACTTCCAATACTATAATGATGATTACATAACAGTACTGTTATTTTTTATTGATGACAAGCTAAAATATTATCAGCTCAGTTTTAAATTTGGGGAGTGTGGTTTTAGAACCCAAAAGTAGTGACTACTGTAATACTGTAGTTTCCTTTGGAATACAACATAATGCAAGCACTCTTTCCTTTTACACTTTATAGAGTCATGTTCCCTGTTATCTGAGAATGTGCAACTGTTGCTATGTGTTACAAACCATACCTCTTCACCTTTTAGACCAGGATATCCTGATACATCATAAAATAATGGGTATACAGTGAGCCATAACTAGGAACATATTTCAAATGTTGCTATTACACACATGGATAGTTGCATAAGATTTATGTTAACATACATGTTGACACTCATTATATATTGACTTCAATATATATTACTTGCCAGACAACCATAAATCTTACAATGAACAGACCAAAACAGTGATTCTTAAATTGGGGTATTGAGCAGAAATAAATACAGCTGAAAGCTATACTGTAGAGTTATGCATGTATATTTGCTTTTTATATTTCAGATATGTATTCCCAAGTTCATATAACTGTATGATATAACACAACTAGTCCATCTATAATTGTTAAGGCTGCAATAATAGTACTTTATATAATTATGCTTACATACCAGATGCATCTCGCATCCTGGCCAATCACCTTGCATGGGACCTCACATTTGTGGCCCTGTCTTCTGCAGCTGTGGAAAGAGGGAAAAAGAAAAAAGCATTATGAATACCAGTTTTTACCATATTCAGCTTGAATATTTACGATTACAAATGAAATTCATACATACACATCTCTGGGGTGTTCCCTGCCTGACACTCCCTGATCCACCAATCAAGGGTATCCCTTTTCCTCTGGCAGAGGTTGTTGTAATGGTGACAACATTGTTCCCCAATGCGTGAGTTACCGGTCGCACTGGAAAGAGCCCTTGCCAAATTAGACCAGGCTTTGAATTTATATTGTGAGCCAGTATAGTTTTCCTGCATGAGGTGGGGCCCATAATCCTTAACCAGGAGCCCAGTAAAGACCTTGGACTCCTGGACACCCCAGCACTGTGCTCTAAATCGCACACCCTCTCCAACACCTGACATATCTGCACAAATTCAACCTGAATATCTAATGTGCAATTCCTGCCAATTCACATTTAAATATAATGTTTTGCTGCCAATTGCAATTACTGAGAGCAGGGACGTCGGGAGGCATACGCACTGTACTGATTTCAGTACAAGTTGTGTAGAAGGGGGGGTAGCGTTTTAAATTTTCACTTTTTCGCGCTTTACTGCATGATGACGTCAGCTACGTCAGCTCATCAGGGCAGCCAGTCGGAATGGAGCTCACCGCACATGTATTTCTGGCCGACCGGCCAGTTCAAATGCTTTCCGAGCAGGAAGGAGGATTTTGGTCTCACTTCATGCTTTCTGAGCGCCGCGGGAAGGAGGATTTTGGTCTCATCCAAGCAGGAAGCGTTATGGTGGTCGAGCGGGAAGGAGGATTAGGATTTTGGTCTCATCCGAGCGGGAAGCGTTATGGTGGTCGGTCAAAGCGGGAGGAGGATCCGTTATGTTGGTCTCACTTCATAAGACCCGAGGGTTGGTGAGTAATATGAAGAGTGTGTGTGTGTGTGTGTGTGTGTGTGTGTGTGTGTGTGTGTGTGTGTGTGTGTGTGTGTGTGTGTGTGTGTGAGAGAGAGAGAAAGAGGGGGGGGATAAATTACTAATTTACCAAATGAAAATTAGATGTTTTTTTTCCACAATTTTGAAAACATTTTCCAAACAGCGGTCAAAGTAAGTTGTATTCTCTGAACTGTGTTCTTCAAAGATACTTGTACTGTATCAGTAGAAAGCCCTAAGTTAAAACATAAACATCCACAGAAATGATTATACTTATTTTTTCTATAGCAATATTGTTGAGTTTTCAGTTTTCCTACTTCAGTATGGAACTTTTTGGCTAATATTTGTAATAATAGTATCTGTATCACTGTTATGTAGACAGCTTAATGTATCTCTGAGTTTTCCCTTGTCTGTGTCCTACATCATGTCTCAACAGGGTCTTCAGATGAGTCCACTTACCTGTTTCTGAAATAAATAAATAAACACTACACAATGTACTTTTGAATAGCAAAACATCAGAGACACACAAGGAAAAAAGGAGATAGGGATATCGGGAGGGGGGGTGATAGCCCCAACATGAAGTGCGAACAAAGAGAAAGACATTTTTTTTAATTAATCTGAGTTTAAAATCACTACATTTTCTCCACATGGATAACTTACACAGCCCAAATCTAAGACAAATACAAAGAATTTAAGTGAAGTCTGAATACTCAGTCAGGCCAGATAAAATAAAGGCTCAAACATTATGATAAAAGAAAGGGCATAATAAATAAATCATTTCCATAGTTGATAAGAGTAGAGTACACAATAGATGAAAGATAACCTTATAATTAAAGAAACACAGTTTAAATATACCACAGTAGAACTGAAAGACTGAAACAGGCTGTAAATTGGAGATTAGATTCAGATAGTGATAGTTTAAAACTAAATTATTAAATTAAGATTGCAAATTAACCTGTAAGCTGTATGAATGACCCAATCAGCTATTAAACAAATGAAGCAATGTGTGTGTGTGTGTGTGTGTGTGAAAATGCCCCAGGTGGGATGTACTGGTGTGATAAAACATGGTAGTGTGGTAGGAAATACCTCAGGCTTGAGCCCTGTACCTTGTATGCAGGTGTTAAAGACCTGAATTCCCTACCCACCACCATTTGTAAAAAAATTGCAGATTTTTGCCTCATATTTGATCTGATCAATATCTGTATCATATCTGTGGTTTTTAAATATTGCAATGCTTGAAATTTGATGGTGCAGTGGTAGCAACGTAGCATTGATGCCTCACAGCTGTAGGTTCTTGGGTTTGGTTCTTGGCTGGGGTGCATTCTTTGTGGGGGGGGGGTCTGTATCTTCTCCCTGTGTTTGTGTGGGTTTGCTTTTGTGTCCTCCCATGTTACAAAGACATGTCTGCATTATTTTTTCCTGGGCCTCTGCTGAGAATTGTGTTTTTTTTTTGTTCCAAGTCAAACTGTCCTGATTAACAAATTGACAGGCATTTAAATTTCAGACTTCAGGTTTCTGAATGTTTACTTCCTTGCATATTTGATGGTGCAGTGGCAGTATTGTTGCCTCACAGCTGTAGGTTTTCTGGTTTGATTCTTGGCTGGGGTGCCTTCTGTGTGGAGTCTGCATCTTATCCCTGTGTTTGTGACATAGTAAAACAACTTTTTATTCTAGCAATAAATATATACTAACACAACCTTTTTTATAGCAATTTTTTAAGTTTATGAATATGTGAAATTTGTTCTTATTTTTGGGACTGTAATACCCTGTTATTGGCTTTGTCCAGGTTTTTTGTGCTAAGGTTGACAGCTATGGCAAGAACTGAATTCACTGAATATGTTTGAGGGCTGTATTCCCTCATTACTGGGTTTGTCCAGGTGTTTTGTGCTAAGAGGTTGACAGCTATGGTGAGAACTGAATTCATTAAATGATAGCCATTTAAGTTTCAGTCTTCCTCTCTTTCACAAAGCAGGTGATTTGGCATAGTGGTATGTTGTTCTGACTATTTTGCACAGTGACCTTGGCAGTAAAATGTATGATGGTAACACAGCATTTTATTCTAGCAGCTTTCCAAGATTATACAAGCAATGTTTAATGTGTTCCTGTTTTTTGCTCTTTTGACCCACCCCAATAAATTTGGCTTTTTCCAGACTTCTTGTGCTGCGAAGTTGAGATGTAGATGAGTATTGCGTAGATTTTACAAGGAACTGAGAGCTGCAGGGGAAGAGAAATTTAGTGCTGATTATGCTAAGTCAGCTCACATTGCTAGTAGCACAAAATGTTGTGTACTTGCTTTTAATGCAGAAGGTTGTTGGTTCTACTCCCATAAGGGGTGAATGCTGCTGTACTGAAAGTTAAGACACTAACTATGAGCCTGTTATCAGTTTGCCATCCATTTCCTATTGCAATATTACTAGCTTATTATTAATGTAATTTAGGCAATTTATTCCTCAGGGGCATCAGACACTATTTTTCGGTGAAGTCATGAAATATAAAGGTGATTGCTAGCAGCAACCTCTTCATTAGTTAGATTTATTTAACGTGGAATTATTTAGATGACTTTTTACTACTTCAGAGATTGTGCATATTATTTACTGATAATGGTGGACTGTAGAAGTTTGACTAGACTTTTATGATGGAAATGTTCTGAATTGGGCAGTTTTGTTTCATTGTTTACTAGAAAAATGTTCAAAGCAATAGGAAGGTGTATCAAAGAGCACATGTATGTTTCATATGCAAGGGGCCTATGATTTAAAAGCAGCCCAGAATTAATTTTTATCTGCCACGGGTAAAATGTATTTTTCTTTGAATGTGGGTTTTAATGTTGTTTCAATGAATGTGAGTTTCAAGGGCAGAGAAGTTTTAATGCCAAGTTTGTTTAGCAGATGTCTTAGTGTTTGTGCTGTAAAATGCAAAATAAAACTTTCAAATGAAGTTCAAATCATCATAGAAGTAAATCAGTATGCACATTAGTGTTTATGGTAAATGGAGTGAAATAGCAAAGTAATGGATCATTGGAATGGCTGCAGGGGGAGGCTCCATTCGACCATGGTTTTGTGAGGGGGAAGGGCGGCAAACTTAGACAGCCCCAGCTGAACCATACCTCCCAACTGTCCAGATTTTCAAAGAATGAATAGATTTTTTGCTTCTTATTTTTGGTTTGTTCCTCAATTTGTGGCTTTCTGGCAAATGATTTAGGAATTAAGTCACTAAATAATGATACACTAGTTTCAGACTTTATAATCTTCAGAAAAATGCATGCTAAAATAAGACCTGTTCTATCAACTGTCCCAGTTTATAGAAGAGCAATTTTTAGTACTGTTTATATGTTCCCTCAATATATTTGGCCTTGTCCAGATTTATTGCATTAACAGGTTGAGAGGTACATGCAAATTGCTTTATAGAATTAGGCATAGCCAAACCTCAACTGTCCCTGATTTTGGCTCAAACTGTTGCTCTTCCCCTAATGATCCCTCCACAAAATAGCAATATTGGAAGAAAACATAGAGGGTTTACTTTACTTTTATAAATAACTGTAATGATCAGAGTTGTACATTACTTTTATTTCAGAAATGCATGTAGATTCTCTAATTTTGTCAGCTGCTCTAAGTTAACTGTGCTCATATTAAAATGGTGTCCCTCCTTTGACAGGTTCCCAGCTGTATTGTCTGGCAATTTTATATTTTTGCATCACATTTTGGTCCGTTTTTCATAAAGTTGCAGTTTTCTGGCAAATTAGTGGCAAATTGTTAAAGACTGAAGTTAGAAAATAATGCAGACATTTCAGTTTCAGATTTCATACCTTTCAGAAAATTCATACTAATGCAAGACCTACTACTATTCTATTATCTTTCTAAGTTTATAAGAGCAATATTTAAAAAAAATGTCCTTATTTTTGGGCCTTTGCCTCAGTTTTATTTATGAGTTTGTTGCTGTAAGAGGTTGAGAGGTTGTGTGTTTGTATGTGTGTGTGGTAGGTAGCATACCTCTCAACTGTCCAAATTTTGCAGAATGTCCAGATTTTTGCCCCATATTTTTTGTCTGTTCCTCATAAATTTTGTGATTTTCTAGAAAATCATTGAAGGCTGAAGTTGCTAAATAATGACAGACATTTGAGCTTCAGACTTCATGTCCTTTAGAAAAATTCATACTAGCACAAATCCTGTTATTCTAGCAACTTTCTAAGTTCATGAGAACATTATTTAATATCTGTCCCTGTTTATTTTAGGCTTTGTCCATATTTCTTGCACTAAGAGGTAGGTAGGGGTGTGTCTGTGAATGAAACATCCTAGCTAGTGGTAGCAGGTGGTTAGTAATTTACTCAAGCTCAAAACCTGTACCTTAGTTACAGAAAACAAAAGCATAAAGTCTCTACCCCAACTACCATGCTGCATTTTTCAAAGAACTGACATTTCAGGTTAATTTTCAATTCAAGGAACCAGGTTTGAGTGAATTTATATTGTATTACTGAAGAGACATTACAGCGAATGCCTCTTCATCGACACTAAAAGAGCGAACCGTGAATTACGAGAATGGCCGTAGCTTGACTGGGGAGGGGGGTAGCAGTTTGAGAGCTGTCAGTACAAATTTGAAAATCCTAGCTACACCCCTGACTGAGAGTGCGCATTGTCTGCATTTTGATACATTTGAAAAAGCTGCGAGCCGCTTACCATCATGCAAACACAGTAAAACAAGTGCATTGGTTAGAGCAATGCTAAGCGGTGCACAGCTTTTTCGAAATGTATCAGCAAATAACTTTCAACTAATGCAATGCCACAGTTATTTTGTTAGAGTACCACTTTATTTTTATAAGCTGCAATGTCACAACAGTATAAATAAAGTTTGTATATCCTCGACTAGGACTCAGGGCTATCTACACTCTAGTCCAACACTCTACACATGTCGCCACGAGATTAGTTACATAAGGTCACATATTTTTGTATCCATTGTTAAGCTGATGGTATGAGTGTAGCGCAGCCCCGCTTACCGGGTTTGCATAATACCCAGCATTACTCAGCAATAGCAACTGAAAGCATTGGTTTTATTTTTGGATGTCTGGGTCATATCTGATACATGGGTGGTCCCTTTATGCAAATGAGGCAAGCATAGCCAAACATCTTGACATATCATGCAAAAATGGCAAAAATAAAAAAAATAGGAGAAAAGCGAAAGTATACAGGTATAACTACTTTTGGCTGTTTTACCAGGGTTTTGGCTAATATTTTTGTGGTGTTCCTCTTAAAATTTGAGTTTTTTTTAACAATCATTCAGGATGGAAGTCACTAAATAATGACAGACATTTTCATTTCAGACTTCATAATCTTCAGAAAATGCATGCTAATGCGTAACATTTTATTTCTTGCTCTAAGAAGTTGAGAGGTATGGGGGCAGACCACCAGTGCTCTCCTGTACATGGATTCATTATCAGTGTTGTTCTGTGAGGTTTTGCAGCCAACATTACTAGGACACACAGCAAAACCTCACTTAGGCTTGCCGCGCCTCATTAATATGCAATTCGCATTGCCGAGAGCACATCATAGTCATGTACATGGATACACTCCATGTAGGCTCTACATGGAGCCTACACAGAGTTTATTGAATTGTGCAGGGTTTTTTTATAAGCTTGTATCAGGATGTGCATGATATTTAAAAAAGTTGTGGATGACAGAAAAGTATAGACTAGTGGATGTGAAGTTTATGTAACTTTAAAAACATAAAATAAGTTGCAGCATGTGTCTTATGTGATAATAATAAATGGGGAATACAGGAGTGTTGAGCACTGCAGCAGTTGAAATGAAAACATCTGTCATTATTTAGTGACTTCCATCCCGAATGATGATTAAAAAAAACACACATTTTATGAGAACACACAAAAATATCAGCCAAAACCCTGGTAAAACTACCAGAAGTAGTTATATCTGTGTACTTTGGCTTTTCTCATATTTCTTTTTACATTACAAGTAATCCAGAATTATAGAAAAAGAAGGTATGACCAATGTGGGGAGTTTGGACATTTCAGAAGCAAAAAAACTGTAAACCATTTTGTAGGGACTGTGGAAGTGAGGAGCATTTTTGGTTTGATTCTCCACTAAATGGTGATGAAAAAGAAAGTGGGAAAAATATAGGAGAGATAAAGTTCTTAGGAAGGAAGGGTGGAAGAAGATGATGAAAGGATTGGGTGGGGGCGAGGAAATACAAGGTGAAAATACAGAAAAAGATGCACTGGATGAAATCCAAAAACTAATAACAGAAAAAGAAATACATATGGTGATGGAAAATAGGTTTGGGGCATTAGAAACAGAGGAAAAAGAAGAAGAAGATGTAGATGTGAGCTCTGAGTCAAAAAAAAAGGTGGAAGGCTCTATGGAGTAAAGGGTCAGAAGGAGAAATGGAGGCCGAAAGAAGAACTGAAAAAAAGAAAATGTTAACAGCATCACTGAACATGAATAGCATGAAGAGTCATGTTAGAAGACTGATGGTATTTGGATGATGTGAAAAATAGACGTAGAGGTCATTTGTTTGCTTGATATAAAATAAATAAAATATACAGATAAAATGAAAAGGGTGTACTTTGAGATGAAGTGGAAAAGAAAAGTGGTGTGAATTCTAGGGAGTGATGCATGTTCAGATACTGGAGTAATATTAAAAACAAAAGAGATTAAAATATTAAATGGTGGTAGTGGTGACAAGGAGAGTTTCAGTGTGTGATGTACGAAAGGGGCAGAAGGTATTCAGAATAACAGTAGTGTATGCATATACATATGTAAATAAAAGATAAAAATATTTGAAGAAATTCAAAGATATATAATAGCAAATATGTTTATTATGGTAATGGGAGACTTTAATTGTACTTTGAAAAAAGAGAAATGGAAAATAGCAAAGCTGAAAATAAAAACGCTGAAAGAGGTAGTAAACAAGGCAGAAATAATGCCGAACAGGGTGTGTGTTACTATGTAAATAATGCAAGCCCAGAGGTGTTATGAGGCCCAATGCCACAGGCATAATTTGGTAGACTAAACAGTTAGTCAACAGGCATGCAAGATTGACAATCCCCACGTAGGCGAATATACCCTTTCCCCAGGGATTGTGCAGTCTTGGAGTTAGAATATATAATTAGCAGGGAGTGTGGGAGGGGGTGCAGGGGGGGCTTACCCAACCTGCAAAAAAAGGATGCTTTCTTTGTTTTTTCTTTTTTAAGTTTAGCATGAGCCAATAATTAGTTTCCAACTAATGCAGTAGCATGTCAAAGTGCATCATGTCGATCAATTTGATTCAAAACTATGTATGTCGACAACAGTAGTGTTTGACAAATTTAAATAGATCCATATATATAGGTGTGTGTGTGTGTGTGTGTGTGTGTGTGTGTGTGTGTGTGTGTGTGTGTGTGTGTGTGTGTTGTGTGTGTGCGCGCATGTGTGTCCACGCGCACATGTACGCGTATGTATATATTATGCCAGATGAAATTATGAATGAGAAAGTCATTTCTAATACTAAAATCATTCAGCCTGTATCTATGACATCAGTTTGAACTGCAAAGGAAAACAGTTCAGTAGCAGAACAATGCTAATCAAGTCTTCAAAGAAAGGTCAAACATAATTAACTTTACCACATTACATAATCATGCTACCACAGACAGTCACTATCTGTCAGTGCAATCCAATTACCAGTTCCAAAATTCTGCTCTCATGTCTCACAATTCTGGTGCCAAACCTCACAAGTAAACACCACAATCACATTATTTTTGCATTGTTAAGATTAAATCTTATGTATATCTTGTGTATTTAACTGAAAGAACTGATGGATACTTAGTGAATCTTAAAATATCACTGGGATTATGCAACACTAGGTGAGACAAGTAGCAAAACTAAAATATAACTTCTTCATTATGCAGTACTTTCTAACAAATGCTGTTTTGTGCTCCTGTACTAAAATGTGTTAAAAGAGATGTTTACAGCCCTCTGACTCTCAGTGTCTCAGCAGTGTCTTAATAAAATATATATGTAGTTATAACAACTCTGACTGTGCTTTCGATGACTTGGTGCTCCATCATTTAGATACCTCCCTAGAAAAATAAGAAGAAGAGATACATCAACTCATTCTAAACACTTTGTCAGGCTAACAATAATTATGTAATGTATTCTTTAGTGACCATTTAACTCCACAGCGTTTGGATGCACTTAGAATGTCCAGCAGTAACATTAACTGTAATTTGATCAGCATTCTCCAGTGCCTCAGCTCATTCTGCATCTGTCAGGCTTCTTGCCAGGTGACCTACAGTGCTCATTTGTCTCACTATTTTGACGACTGTTTTCAGCCCTAATTTTTCCTGCTCCATCAAAGACTTTCATCCTTTTTATACCCAACTTCTTCTCAAGAAAGATTTAGTACACCGTCCTGCATTTTTGTTTTTCTGGGTAGTAACCTGGTTTTAATGCCATCTTCTTCCATGCTGTCCTCATTGTGCATGCTAGTAAAGGAATCTAGTGTAACCTAGCCATGACAATATTTATTCTAGTCCCAATAAGCTTAAGATGCAATCATCACTGTTCAAAAGGATAATATCATACTCTCCTACCACCTTATCAGGTACAACTGAACTAAAACAGCTCTCAGTAATTAAGAAACTGATACAAAGGGCAGAGCTTGCATTTTAAGCTGCATGTCATCATCAGACCCCTGACAAGTCCCATAGTTAATACAGCAGACCATTTACCATTATTCAGTTCAGTGTACCGCTGTATACAGGTATGTTAATATAGACATAATTCAGTGTAGCAGCCAAGAGTTGAGACAGTGGGTTAAAAGTGTCTGACTGCACAGCTGCATATGTAGTAAATATCTGAACTACCAAAAAAAAGGAAAGTTAAAAATGAAATGTTTTCTGCAGGCGGCATACCACTTGCACTACTTACACCAGGGACATGTGCTTCCTCTTCTACATAAGATAGACATCAAATTCCAGCAGCACCACAACTCATAGAAATGGCAATGGTTTTGTTTTGGTGGTCTCACATTAAAAAGGCTGTTTTTCAAACTCCCCTTCCTTAACTAAGAAGCCATCAGTTAGGCTCCATCCAACCAATATACAAACATCGCTGGTACTAGCCTCACACTTTAACATCACGCCGTCACTCATTATCTTTTTTTTCAAACCCAGCAGAAATTGTTTCTTGAGACCCCCACTATCACCCAACACAAGCCATTCCTCCATCATACAAATAACAATTGCAGATTGCTATGCGGATGGCAAGCTTACAGGGAGGCAAACACAGATCTAAACCAGTAACTGCAAAGTTAGGAGAAAAGGACTTTAGCTCAAACCAAGCCACATACAGCTCTCATCAGAGTTCAGCAGAGCTCTGAAAGTATTTTCTTTCTTTCTAAACAGCACTGTGATTAGGAGTAGGCCCAGTGATAAACATAAAGAACAAAGAACACATTTTTGTTTTCAATTTTTGGTATGTCCATTTCTTCTGACTATACAGACCAAGGATAAAACAGCACTTATACCTAGTAAGTCTTCAGCAGGTTTGCCATTAAAGTTATTTTGTCCTAGTTTTCAGGACCAACTGGGTAAAGTGCCAGGATTAAGAGGTGTGTGTGTGTGTGTGTGTGTGTGTGTGTGTGTGTGTGTGTGTGTGTGTGTGTGTGTATATATATATATATATATATATATATATATATATATATATATATATATATATATACATATTGGCAAGAGCATGCCCTATGACACTGAAGAACTGAATAGCCCTTATTCCACAAGTGTTTTTACTTTTAAATGGTTAGAATTAGAGGATTAGAAGGAGATGGCTGGTAACATACTGAAACAGAATGGTATTTACAAGGTAAGGAGGCATTAATGAGCATGCACAGATGGCATATGTGAACATCCTGGCCCTGTAGTACAGAGGGATGAAACTATGACTACGTCCCTGGTATCCAATATTTGGCTAGTGGCTTGGCCATTGGAATGGTCAAGCTGCTAGGAAGGTGGAAGTGAGACGTCAATGCAAGCTCACCCTTCCTAGAGTAGGGAGGTGGTGAGACTTGCTGCACTGCTGACTCTGCACAGCAAATGGTTGCATATCGAAAGAATGAAAGTTACAAAGTGCGAACGCTCAGATGAGTGAAAATGCCACAACTCAAAGTTTTTTTTTAACGCAGTACAGTGAAGATCAGAATATTTACCCTTTCTTCACTGTAGTGCACTCTCGGAGTTGGAATATATATTTAGCGGTGGGTGTGGGGTGCGCAGACCCCCACAATAACATTTTCGAGTTGCGGCATTTTTGCTCATTTGAGCATTCGCACTTTGTAACTTTTGTTCTTTCAATACAGACCCACAGCAAACATTAGTATAACAGGATGCAAACATCTGGGATGTGATGACTCTGTGTTGTATGTAAGCCAGGAAACCTCGCATGTGAAGGAACAGTACCTTACATGAAGCAATATAGCAAAACCACTGGCCATAATGGGAAGGGGTTAAGTGTATTACAAAGTAGGGCTACTGATGGACCACCTGTGCACTCAACTCACTTCTACAAGGGAATGAAAGGGATGATCAGTTCCCATCTGACTGACAAAATTAGTGACCCACAGGGGTCTCACTGGCTGTGCAAGAATGAATGAGTCAGCTCTTGCCTTGCAAGGAATAAATGGGTCACTAGGGTGTGGAGGAGGGAGCTTAATGGTTATCTAAATCTGAGACACCAAAAATGTGACATGTATAACAACACCTACTGCAGGCTACCTTTCAATGTACTTCATGCGGCAATAAAGAGCATAAAACTTCAGACTGGTCTGGCCTATCTTTTAGTCAATGGTAGGTTGTGTGGGTGTAGCTTAAGCTGAACACAACATATTGGCAACGTATGCAATAATGTGTGTAGGTGAATTTCAACAAATCTAGACACAACTGCCAAAAACATAGAAGAGAAAAGAAATGTAGTGGCTATTCAAGGTGATGAGACTTCATGCTGGCAAACATGGAAACCAGAGTTGTAAGTGTTGCATAAACGGGTTGCTAAGGTATGATTAGTAATAATATTTCATAGTTTCATAGGTTCAGAGGTACTTACTATGCTGGTGATCTATCAGGATCTTAAGAAGCCATTCCCATGGTAGATTTTAGCCCTTACATTTTGTGTACAAATAACCCAGAGATGGGCAGAACAAGATATATTAGGACATTTCTATGTTGCTCCTATCCATGAAGGACAAGGGTACTAAACCAGGGGTGAATTTGTGGCTACCCAGTCATTCATCCAAATTATGTTTGAATAGAATAAGAGAAGTACTTTGCTTTATACAGTGTGGAAGGCACTGCTGTATAAAAGGAATTCTCTGTGATACACATTCTCTGTGATACACACCTATCTCTCCAACATGTTCTATTTATGTTACAAAAAAGGTTCAAATCCCTTGAGCAGGTGTTTATGCCACCAGTGGACTTACACATTTGTAATAGGTCTGGCAGGATGGGGTGTAATAAGGCTCTATATGTGAGACAGGAGTTGCCTCTCTGTAGCCTATATTATACCAAAGAGGGACAAAACTTTGAGATGGTCCACATAGTACTTATGATTTAGGACCTTGATTTTCTTAGTGAGGAAGCAGTGTGGTCATTCCAGTTGTGACAAGTATTTGGACAAGTATATAATGAAAGGGGCATTATATTCAATTATCAGCCTAATGAGTGCTAAGTACAATGGGCTGATTACATCCTTAGACATGGACACCATACCTTTAGATATAAGCTGTGTGATGAAAAAGGACTTCCTTACAATGGTGGGTACATGGTGATCAAAGGTCAGTTCGTTGTCTACTAAGTTTCAAGATTTCTGACTATGGATCAATTTTCAGGTGTGTGTTATTAATATGATAGTTGCAAAAGAAGTCATGCTTGCCAAAGGACATGATGATATATTTATTGTCATTTAGTTTTAGTCCATGATTTTGACACTGACTGGGAGATACCTTCTTAGAAGTGTCCTCTGTGGAGTTTATGATGGCACCAAGTTTGCAGTCATCTTCAAACATAGTTAGCCACAATTTCTTAACATTTACCTATGACCTCAATAAGTAAATGCCAAAGAGGAGTGGCCCAAGGACTGAATCCTGGAGTACATCTCTAATGATAGGTGTTTTAGAGGAAATAGCGCTGTCTCCCCTTATTTCCTGGTTTCTACTTATGAATTATTTTGCTATGCAATGAGTCATACAGAGACTGACATTAGCTTGGAGAGATTATTTACAACACCCAAGTGCAAGAAGGTATTGAATACCTTTGTGAGGTCTAGATATAGAGTGTATCAAGGTCTGCTTTATCCATTATTACTGCAACTTTTTCAAATAAGTTGTCCAGGTTAAGTAGGCAGGATATGCCCTTGATGAATCTAAGCTGGCGTGTGTTGAAAGTCTGTAGATTATTTATATCCTTATTTATTAATTCCACAATGATCCTTTCCATATTCTTACAGATGAGGCTGATCATGGTGGCTGTGGTGATGCAGCAGTTAACATTGCTGAATCACAGTAAGAGGTTCTCTGGTTTAATTCACAGTTAGGGTACCTTCTGTGCAGAGTCTGCATGTCCTCTCTGTGGTCATGTTGGTTTCCTCTGGGTGCTCTGGTTTCCTGAAAAACACGCCAAAAGCCAGCACCGATAGTTCCATTTGGAACTATCGGTGCTGGCTTTTGGCGTGTTTTTCAGGTTTGGTTGGCCGTGCACAGCCGTACTTGCGAGGTGGAGTGTTTGGTTGCTCTGGTTTCCTCCCACATTCCAAAGACATGCCGCAGGTGGATTGGACACTCTAAATTGGCCCTAGGTGTGAGTGTGCGCATATCTGTGTGCCTTCAGTGGAAGGTTGAGTGTCTGGCTGGCAACTCAACAGCGTAAAACTCCACTGCCAATTGGTTTGCTGACTGCTGTTCTGCTGTGGTGACTCCTAACAGGAAAAGCTGAAAGGAGAAGAAGACATATGAGGGTTGTAGATCACAGCGTGTATATGTACCTTTAAGAAGTATTTCCAGATGTAGCACATGCATATAAATACTGAGCATGTGCAGGCGGCAGTGTTATTTTGAGAGAACAGCCAGAGTTTTATCATGTATATGTGTGGTAGTCAGTCTGTTTATAAGTTTTTTTTAAGTTTAAGTTACAAAGCCTCATTTCCGTTGTGTTTGTGTATAATAAAGCTGCTTGAACAGAACCCTTGAATGTTTGTCTGTTTTATCCTGACCAGACGAGTGACATGGTGTCAGAACTGGGATGAGAAGAGCTACTTCTGTGAGCCATGAGGTGCAGAGTTGAAGGTAAAGGCAGGCTAAGCAGGTTGAGTGAATTGGAGCACAGACAAATGAAAAAGGGCCAGAAACGAGTTAATGGAAAGAAAACTGCACAAATGATTTATTTGGCAAAGAAAATGAAATGGCGTATTTATACAGCACAAAGCGCATTATTAATCAAACGAGTAGCACAAAACGTATTATTAAGCAAATGAAAGGCACAAACCACATCATTAATTAAACGAAATGTTCGAAACCACAATATTTGATAAAACTAGCAAAGCTATTCATATGGGGCTCAGAACTACTTTTGATTTGCATAACAGCCATGTTTAAAGTAAAACAGGCAGAAGAAAAGTATAATGAGCATGATAAGAGATTAAAAGGGCATAATGAGTACAATAAAAATGCAAATTAAGCTTAAAGAGCAAGGCAACTGTATGTGTTTTAGTAAAAGACCGTGTTTGGACACAAACCACTATTTTGCATTGAAGGAAGCCATTCAAAGCATAACTAGAGTTGTTCGAAGTATCTCAGAGTGTGTAAAGTGTTTGCAGACTGTGTGCTTTATTATGGTTCAATTATTTCAAAGAGTTTGCTGTGTGCAAATTACAGTTATATTGCAAAGTGCAGTCAGAATACAGCCATTTTGAAAAGTTTCTTGTGCTGTGTGCATTTATTCACAGAAAGACGCTGTTTCAGAGTGTTTCTTACACTGTGCAGAGTTATTTTGCAAAGTGCAGCCATTTTGAAAGGTTTTTGTGCTGTCTACAGTTTGTACAGTTTATTTGCAAAGTGCATTCATCTCAAAGTGCTTCTTACTCTGAGCTTCTTCTACCGTGTACAGTTTATTCGCAAAGTACAGTCATTTCAAAGCATTTCTTTCATTGATAAGGTGTGGTTTCATAAAGTACAGAGATTTCTGAGTGTTCTTATGCTACAGAGACTTGAGACTTATTTGGCAAACTGCAGTTATTTCAAAGAGTTTGTTGTGATATTGGGCATAATTACAAGTACTGGCATATATATTTGTGTGTTCATACATGATTTCAAGCACCTTCACTACTGTGTCTTGATATGGCAGAGGCAATTCGCAAACCAAGTACACTTGTGTTTGGTCATAATATAGCAGGGAATTGGAGAGTATTCAAGCAGGAATACAATATTTTCATACAAGCAGCTTTTTCTGACAAAGATGCACGTACGAGGGTATTCATTTTGCTTAACTTAGCTGGGTCAGAAGCTATTGAAAGAGTGTGTTCATTTGTGTATCCACCAGAAATATATGCAGGCAAGGGGGCAAACCATCATATTGTGGTACCGGATGATTCAAGGGAAGATTCTAACTGCTTAAAACATAAATGTAGAGAAATGTGCAACCCCCAGTCAAATGTTACACTACAGAGGCACTTATTTTACACAAGAGACCAAAAGCCAGATGAAACCTTTGCAGCTTATATCACTGACTTGAGAAACAAAGCTAATACATGCAGATTTGGTGACTTGAAAGATGAGTTAATAAAGGACAGGCTTGTGTGTGGTGTTAATAGTGCTGCAGTGAGAACGATTTTGCTTCGTGACAGTGATTTAACATTAAGCAAAGCCATAGAGATTTGTCAAATCCATGAGCTCACAGAAAGGCACACAAGTATGCTTGCAAGTGATAAAAGCATGGTTTCAGCAGTCTCTAGAGCAAACGTAGACATCATGAAGTACATGGCAAGCAGAAACAGACCTAAGCACATGGCAGCTGCCACCCCTGCAGGCTCCCCAAGGAAAACTTGAAGCTTTCTAGCAAGTTCCAAGACTAGCCTAGTGAAAGGACCATGCTCAGTACAGTACAAGGGTGAGTCAGCAAAACCAAAGTCAAGTCTTATTGTTAACTGTTGTAATTGTGGTGCCAACCATGAGTCTAAAAGAGAGAAGTGCTTAGATAGTGTATCAGTGGTCGGTGAAAAGGTTAATGCAGTAGAGTTGTTGGAAAGAATGAAGTATTTTGTACTGTCCTGATCAACAGTAAACCCACAGAGCTCAAAGTAGACACTGGTTCAAAGTGTAATGTAATGTCAGCAGAAACATTTGAGAGTGAGAGCTGGTGAACAACTTAATTTGGGCAATTGTGCGAAGCTTGCTGCTTATGGAGGTGAAGAGATTCAAACCAAAGGTTCAGTAATGCTTTCATGCTATTCAGCTGGGAACAGTTACAGCTTGCAATTTTATGTAGTCAGAAGACCCGTGCAGTCATTATTAGGTCTCAGGGGCAGTTTAAGAATGAAACTTCTTTCTTTTATGAAAGAAGTCCATCATGTAAGCACATCCCATTTCCAGCTTCAGTGATACTATTTTCTCAGAGTATGCTGATGTGTTCGACGACAAACTTCAAGTTGTGTACTCCATGAGAATAGACCCAGTGGTCAATCCAGTGATCAGACAAGCAAGAAGAGTTCCACTAGCTATGCAGGACAAAGTCAAGGTCCAGTTAGACAAAATGGTGCAGCAAAGTGTGATTTGTCTAGTCACAGGTGGTTTGCCCCCTTGCCTGCATATATTTCTGGTGGATACACAAATGAACGCACTCTTTCAATAGCTGAAAATATTGTATTCCTGCTTGAATACTCTCCATTTCCCTGCTATATTATGATCAAACACAAGTGTACTTGGTTTGCGAATTGCCTCTGCCATATCAACACACAGTAGTGAAGGTGCTTAAAATCATGTATGAACACGCAAATATATATGCCAGTACTTGTAATTATGCCCTATATCACAACAAACTCTTTGAAATAACTGCAGTTTGCCAAATAAGTCTCTTTAGCATAAGAACACTCTGAAATCTCTGTACTTCATGAAACCACACTTTATCAGTGTAAAAAACACTTTGAAATGACTGTACTTTGCGAATAAACTGTACACGGCAGAAGAAGTTCAGAGTAAGAAGCACTTTGAGATGAATGCACTTTGCAAATAAACTGTACAAACTGTAGACAGCACAAAAACCTTTCAAAATGGCTGTACTTTGCGAAATAACTCTGCACAGTGGGTGCAAACTGAGTGGGTATCTTCCATGGTAGGTGCTCATAAGAAAAATTCAGATGAAATCAGAATATGCATTGACCCAAGAGACTTGAACAAGGCATTAGAAAGACCTCATCCTCCTATGCGTACAGTCGAGAAAATTGCAATCTCATGCCAAATCCCACTGTTTTTTCTGTCTTAGATGCAAAGAGTTCATTTTGGCAAGTGATGCTTGATCGCAAATCTTCACTTCTGACTAAATTCAGTACCCCATTTGGTAGATACAGATTCCTCTGGATGCCTTTTCTGCCAGTGAAGTCTTTCAGCGTGCAATGGAGCAAATTTATTCAGGCTACCCATGTGCAATAATAGTAGATGATTTACTGGTTGGAGGTAATGGCGAAGCAGAGTATGACAGAAACCTCAAGAAAGTTCTGGAAAGAGAGCATGAAATGAATTTAAAGCTCAATCCTCTGAAGTGCAAATTCAGACTACAAGAAGTTATTCATGCAGGTTATTTATTTACCAGTACAGGCTTGTGACCAAATCCTTCTAAACAAGCAGCCATTTTTGAGATGCCAGCTCCAGAAAATATCCAAGCTCTACAGCGTTTTCTTGGTATGGTTAACTATTTGGGCAAATTTATCCCTCACTTTAGTGAGTTATCACCACCTTTAAGAGAGCTGACATGCAAAAATGTTGCATGGTCATGGTTAGAACAACACCAGAGAGCATTTGATAACCTCAAACAGCAACTTCCTAACTCTCCTACATTAACATACTATGATGTCCACAAACCAGTAGTTCTTTCCTGCGATGCTTCAAAGTTCGGTCTTGGTGCAGTTATTCTTCAAGAGGGCAGGTGTATGCATCTAGAACTCTTACCCAAACTGAGATGCAGTATGCTCAAATTGAGAAGGAACTTTTGGCAATTGTGTTCGCATGTTCAAAGTTCTATGATTATATTTATGGCCGAGCAATCCAGATACAGACTGACCATCAACCTCTAGTCACTATTTTAAAGAAGCCTATGCATTCCAGTCCAGCAGGACTACAAAGAATGATGCTCAAATTGCAAAAGTATAATTTCAAAATGGCCTGTACAAAAAGAAAACTTCTTTATCTGGCTGATGCCTTATCCAGTTCACCCAAAAATACCACAGAACAGTTTGATGCAGAGACTTTTGACTTTGATGTCATGGAAGTACATAATTTTTCTACCATGAGACTTGATGAGCTGAGAGATCATGCAAAGACTGATTCAATTTTGTAAAAGCTCAACCACTTCATCAATGTAGGATGGCTGTCAAAACAATCCTGTGTACCGCCAGAAGTACAACCTTAGTTTCCATACAGAGATGTGATGCTGATAGAAGATGGCATCATTTTCAAAGGTCCAAAAGTTGTTGTTCTTACTTCCTTACAATGTGAATACATTCATATGTTGCATTGTGGCCCCCCAGGTTCCAATTCTACCAAAAGAAATGTGAGAGGACTAGTATGTTGGACTTCTCTAGCAAAAGACATTGATAAAGTGCTTTCTTCTTGTTCAGTGTGCAACAGTACTAAGCCGTATTTGCAAAAACAGTCACTTCAGTTAAGCCAAATTCCTGAACTTCCTTAGTCAACAGTAGCAACTGACATATTTGAGTGGAACAGTCAACATTACTTAGTGTTGGTAAACTCTTATTCAAACTGGTTTGAGATCAATTTGCTAACTAACCTAACATCCAGTGCTATTATTACTAAGATGGAACATCATTTCTCAGTCCATGATAGTCCACACAAAGTTATTTCTGCCAATGGTTCTCAGTTTACCAGTCAAGTTGTTTCAGAGAGTTGCTAAAGAGTGGGACTTTATCCATGTTACTAGCAGTCCTGAATATCCTCAGTCGAACGGCCTTGCTGAACGTACAGTACAGAGTGCAAAGCAATTACTGGAGAGGTCAAAGCATGACAATACCGATATCTTCTTGATTTTACTCAATCTCCGAGGTATACCACATGACAACCAACTAGGCTTTCCTGCTCAGAGACTTCTATCTAGGCAAACCAGAACAACCTTGTCTATCAATTCTAGTTTGTTGGTGCCTAATGCTAAAAACAAAAGAGCAATCAAAGCCCAGATTTTTAAGAAGTGTTCTCAGAAGTCCAGCTATGACAAAATGAGTAGAATTCTTCGTCCATTAAAAAAAGGAGAGACAGTGAGGATGCAAATGGCAAAAAGCTTTAATCGAATTGGTCAAATGAGTGGTATATGTAACGACCTGAGATCTTACTTAGTGGAATCTGAGCGTATGGAGTACAGGAGAAACCACAGACATCTTCTTCCTGTATTAGAAACGATATTGCAGCATCGTATCTGTGATACAAACTCTAGATCTCAGAACAACCTTGACAATGTTCGTACCAAAGAATGTGTCGCAATATCCACTGCCATTCCTGATGATGTCCCACATGTCCCCATAGTTGAATATTCCTTGAAGACAGTCCCCATTGCTAGAATCAATTCTGACTTTTATGTTACATGATCAGGTCGTATTTCCAGACTTAGTATAAAATACACAGCAACTTTGACATAATTGTTTTATATGTGTCTGATTTTGTATGACTGCATGCCAAATAACTAGTTCTGTATAATTGCATGTCAAAAGATCATTTCTGTAAATTGCATGTCATTGAATACTGTCATTTTGTATAAGAACTATTTCTCAAAGAGGGAGGATGTAGATCAGAGCATGTGTATGTACCTTTAAGAAGCATTTCCAGATGTAGCTAGAGTTGCCACCTTTCGTCATGGCTAAAACCGAAGTAAAGCCACACCTCTCGCATCACCAGTAACCTCACCCACCCACCTCCTCTCCCGCCCATATTCCACCCATTTTGTGATGTCATGATGATATCACATAGTGGAGAACGCCCTCTTTTTCCATTCCTGCTGCCTGTTTTCGGCTGATTTACTATGCTTTTCTGTAAAAAAGCATAGTAAATCAACCGATTTACAAACTCCGATAGTCTGTTTCCTTTTTTGAAACAGAATACCAGAGTTTGTACAGTGTTTTCCGGACTACTGGAGAATCAGTTTGATTTCCGGATAGTCCGGAAAAAAAACGGAGGGTTGGCAACCCTAGATGTAGCACATGCATATAAATACTGAGCACTTGCAGGCAGCAGTGCCATTTTGAGAGAGCAGCCAGAGTGTTAAAATGTATAAGTGCAGTAGTCAGTCTATTTATAAGTTTATTTAAGTTACAAAGCCTCATTTCTGATGTCTTTGTGTATAATAAAGCTGCTTGAACAGAACCCACAAATGTTTGTCTGTTTTATCCTGATCAGATGAGAGATAAGGGTGATCAGGCTTATGGGTTTATAATTATCTATATCTATTGAAGCCCCACCTTTGTGCAATGGAATAACTTTTGCTGTCCTCCATTCATCTGGCATGAAGCTTTTTATGTTACCTGACCCCACAGAAGTAGTGTTCCTGGTCTCAGATAGTGCCTTGAGAGCTTGGTCTTGGATGATCTGAGGGTGTGTAGATGCAAGTATGTGATATGAGAATACTGGAAGGGGTGACGTTTGAGTTAAATTTGTCTGCTAGAAGATTAGCCATGTCTTCTGGGACTGAGTTTGTGAGATCATTTATTTAGTCTACAATAGGTCCTCAAACCAAAAAATATTGACTATAAAGTACTTGAACAAATGTGTTCAAAGCTACACTGATCAAACACAACTTAAACAAAAATCAAACAAGAAAATTAATTTAGAAGTTCTTTTTTTTTTTTGCAGGAAGCCAGCCCCCCTGCACCCCCTCACCCCCAGCTACTTAAATATCCAACTCATAGATCGCACTACAGTGGGGAAAGGAGAAATTTCTCAGTCCCCACTGTACTACAGTCACACACATGGAAAGAATAGCAGTTGCAATCTTTAAACATGCAACCACTTTTGCCAATCTTTTCAGCACTCAACAAATGATAATTCGAGCAGCTGAATGCAATCCCATTAACTACTAGCTCTGCACAGTGCTGGACATTGTTTGCGTTTCTAACTTAGTTAAAGAAGGCTTTGTTGTTATCATTTACCGAGTGGCTATTTTTACCTCATATTCAATATACATAAAGAACATTTAACTACTTATGCTGTGCAATACACTGTGCAAATCAAAATAAATGTATAAACAAATTATTCTGACAGTGCTAGTACTTCTTGGGAGGGCTGACTGGATGGCATGCCAGGGTCACTGCATATCATTACAAAACACTTTTCAACAAAGAAGCACCATGCTTTTTTGGTTAACTTATATTGCATGACTTGTGAATGTATGCCAGGTGTGCAAAACATACACACACATATAATATCTCTCTCTATTTATTTATTATATATATATATATATATATATATATATATATATATATATATATATATATATATATACACGTGCACATATGCACACAAGCCGATCATGTTAGCTGTGAGGGCGTTTTAATGCTGGTGTGAATAATTATGGATGGTGAGCAAGGCAGAAGACATTGTTAATAGACAAAGGTGCACTCACAAAACACTGATTCACCTGATATGTTTATGATATGTATATTACGAATGAGATTGCAGTATCTCAGACAATTCCGGCAAAAAATGCTTTAAAGGTCTTACAGCAAGTTTTGGCTTTTACTGTTTAACTTGAAAAAAATCACTGTTTTCTGATCCCACTTCTCAGTGTCAATTGTTACCATCTCAAGCCTTCCATGGTGTGTGAAAATAAGGAGGTGGAATTAGCTTACTCATCCTCTGGGAGAGTGGGGGGCAACACAGCTTGAACAAGTTCCCAAGGAAGCAGTCTTAATAACTAATGCTCATAAGTAATATAGGTACCTATCAAATAAAAGAAAGACACACACTCCTGTCACACACACACTTATGCACACAGACACACAGGTCTATATAGTTCATTGAAAACTAACTTCAGCGAATGGCTATTCATCAAAAATAATTCAGTGAAAGGCTGTTCATCGAACGTTCACATAAGTGAAAGTTTTTAACAGGGCAGTGAGTTACTTGGCCAGCATTAGGAAATTTGCCCTTTTCCCCATTGTAGTGCAATCTCAGCATTGGTATATATAAGTAGGGGGTGGGGCATAGCCCCCCACCTAGTTTGATTTGATGTACTGTGGTGTGTGTGAGACAGTCTGTATGTTGGCCAAGTAACTCACTACTCTATGAAAAACATTCGCTGATGTGAACATTCGATGAATGGCCATTCGCTGATTCGTGTTCAATGAATGGCCATTCATTAAAGTTAGTTTTCAATGAAATAATATAGACCCCACACACACACACACACACACACACACACACACACACACACACACACACACACACACACACACACACACAAGCTTGTGTGCAATACCTAGCCCATCTGCTATCAGAAAAGGCAGATCAACTAGAGCACAGATACTATAGTTCATGACTTTGCTCTACTCAGCAACCCCTGTCCATACCTCTTAACTGTCCAGATTTTTGAATTATATTTTTTGTCTGTTCCTCATAAAATTTGGGTTTTCTGGCATATCACTGGCTAATTATTGAGAACTGAATTCGGAAAATAATGACAAATATTTGAGTTTCAGACTTTATAGGTTCATAGGTGTTTACTAGGCAAAAAAAACACAATGGCCATTTTAAGCCTAGCCATGCATCCCAAATTTCTGACAAGTTTTAATACCCTTGATAAATGTAAGTTTATAAGTTGTGCAACATAGAATGATTTCCTCACCACTGTAGACACATGATGGTCAAAGGCTAGGTTACTATATGTGTGTCCCTAAGTCAATGACTACTGGATCAACTCTAAGGGGTGTGTTGTCAATATGATAGTTACCAGGGATGGATGACTTCCCAAAGGATACTATTATGCATTTCTTGGCATTTAATTTTAGGCCATGGCTCTGACACCAGTTGTTTGTCTGTGTCAGCCCCTCCTGGAGAACATTTGTGTCAGTGTGAGATTTAGTGTCAGCTCCTGATTTGCAATTATCCACAAATTTAGTCAGCCAGAGACCACTGACATTGGCCTTGACGTCTGAGAAGTAAATGCCAAAAAGGAGCAGTACAAGGACTGATCCCTGAGGAACTCCACTTGTGATTAGCTTCTTTGTAGAGTTGGACTCCCCAGTTCCAACTTCCTGGGTCCAGTCTGTGAGCCAGTTGGCTATCCACCGGGTGGGATATGGGTTTGTACCTAACCTTCTGAGTTTGTCAACACTGCCCAAGTGGGGTATTGTGCCAAATGCCTTGGCCAGGTCCAGGTAGGCAGTGTGAATGATTTTGCCCTCATCCATTGCTTTGCTGACCTTCTCAAAGAAATCCACCAGGCTGCGTAGGCATGATCTGGCCTTGATGAACCCAAACTGGGCTGGGTCCAGTGTCTGGAGGTTTACTATATCTCTACTGATCATCTCCATGATAATTCTTTCCATGGCTTTACATATAAGACTAGTGAGACTTAGGGGTCTTTAGTTTCCAAGGTCTGTAGATGGCCCACCTTTGTACAGAGGAATGACTGTTGCCTTTCTCCATTCATGAGGTACGACACCTGTTTGGAGGCTACAGGTTAAATAGTAATTCCAGAGGCCCTGATAGGTCATGTTCCATGCTATTTAGAAGGCATCCTGGGATATTGTCTGGGCCCATTGATGTAGTGTTCTTGGTCTTAGAGAGAGCATTAAGGACCTATTTCCTAGTGATAGTAGGAGGAGTTATATTTGATGATATTTCCTGAAGGAAGGTTGAGGGGGCGAGAAAGGTAAAGTTGGAGCAGAATTTATCGGCCAGGAGGTTTGCTATGTCTTCTGGCTCAGTATAGGTGGCGCCATTTACAATGATCTCTGCACACAATTGTGTATTGCCTTTGAGGTTGTGCTCATAGCTAAAGAATGCTTTGTGGTCGTCCATGGCCTGAGAGTCCAAACTTCCCTCAAATTTGGCTTTGGTAGACTTTATTTGTCCTCTGAGTTGCTTGTTTAGTTTGATGAGAGTGCTTTTATCCTGCTGGCTGCTGCACCTCCTAATTTTTGCCATGATTTTCTTCCTCCTTTTATACAGCCTATTGATTTTGTGATTCCACCAGGGTGGCTTTTTTTTTTTTTGAGTTAGTTCTATACTTCTAACTGGTTAGTACAGCTGCCTCTATGCAGCTACTAACATGTTTGTACAGGGTTTCTGTGAACAGTTCTGCAAAGGCAGCAGTGTTCTCATGGTTTATGGGGACTTGAAATTTTGCCAGGTTCTCACTTAATAGCAGGAGGTTAGCCTTATAATAGTTCCTGAATATTCCAGTTTAGCTGGGGGTCCAGGATTTATTTTTACTTCAAAGGAGACCATTTTGTGGTCTGACCTTACCAGAGAAGGCATTACAGTAGGGGATGTGCAGTACTTTCTCATATTAGTGAGGACCAAATCCAGTATGGTTGTACCTCTGGTTGGTGTATTGACTATCTGGTCCATGGAGTTTGTGTTTACAAAATCCAGAAATCTCTGTGCATGTATGTCTGGTGCCGTATAGGAATCCCAGTTAATAGTGGGGCAATTAAAGTCACCCATGAGTATGGTTTTTGGTTGGATGGTTAGTGTTTCTAAGAAGTTTAACTACATGGTATGAGTTTCCTGGGTCATAGAGGGGGACCTATAGCTTGCAAGGAAGTGGTATTGGATTTTTCCTATGGTGATTTGAACATGGAGCAACTTAAGTGCATTGTCCTGTTTGACCAGCCTTGAAATATATTTATCTTTGATGTAAATAGAGACACCTCCACCTTTAGTCCCTGGCTGTGAAGTAGCTGGCCTAAATGTGTGGAAGGCAATATAATCTAGTACTGTTGATGTGCTTTCCATGACTTTAAACCATGTCTCACTGACCACACAGCATTCAGCATTCTTTAGGGTAAAGAGAGCGGAGTTTTTTGTTTAGACTCTTAGCACTGAGCAGTAATAACAATAACTTTAGAATTTCTTGGTTTTGATTTGATATGTCGAAAGTACTTTCAGTTTAGCAGTGCCTCAAAAAGGCAGCATCAGAAAATGTATACTAATGCAAATAAACTTTCTAAGTTTGTAAGAGTAATATTTAAAATTGTCCCTATCTTTAGGCCTTTGTCCCCCCATTTTTTCTGCCTTAGCCCAGATTTCTTACTCA
Source organism: Protopterus annectens (assembly GCF_019279795.1). Lineage (NCBI taxonomy): Eukaryota > Metazoa > Chordata > Ceratodontiformes > Protopteridae > Protopterus > Protopterus annectens. The sequence continues at coordinate 707,662,432 of NC_056741.1, forward strand.
GAGGTTGAGAAGTATGCCCTTGTCTAGTAGTAGAGATCAAGCACACATACTTGTATACCCGGTACAAATACCCAAGCACTCGTGCATATTCACACAAAGACATACAGAATCATACAGCATATCGACAGGCATACATATATGCATTGCTTGCACTGTCTGCATCCATGATTTCCTCATCCATGCCAGTCACAGGTCACCGCTGCAAATAGACACACACATACACACAATCACAATAAGCAATCATATGCATAGATTCACAGAACTCACACAAGGTCCTTCTGCACACACACACACACACACACACACACACACACACACACACACACACGCATATATATATATATACATACATATATATATATATACATATATATATATATATATATATATATATATATATATATATACATACACACACACCCACATATACACAAACACACAAACACATACATACCCACATATACACAAACACACACATGCACACATATGCAGACATATGTAATCAGGCATTCATATATTCATATTGCTTGCACTGTCTACATCCATGATCTCCTTATCCATGCCAGTCACAGGTTACATCAGAGAGCAGTCAACTACTGCACATAGACACACACATAACACCATAACATTAAGCAATCATGTGCCTACACTCACGCAGCTTACATACTCTGCATGTGTGTGCATGCTCACATACACGTGGATATACACTTGTACAGCCCTTCACACACACAAACACTTCACTGCACTTTTTACACGGATCGGCAGTACGGAAACAATTTTTCTGGCTATGTAAACTCACAGGGCCTGTAGAAACTGCCATGTCGAATGCCTTGAAACTGCAGCAAGAACATGATGAAGGGAGAGAACACAAGCTAGAATACCAAAAAAAAAAACAGAAAAGTAAATCAAAAATGATGAATTCTCAAAAACTGAAATTTAAATTAATATAATAAACTGCAACATTAAATTATTAAGAAATAAAATGAAACAGAAGAAAACCCCTGGTCATTACTAACATGGGCGACCATTGCTCTACACCAATAGTCAACTCCTCCCTGGTTAGATCCAACCACAAACTGATTACCTTGGAAATCCACATCCTTCCCACCCTCCATCCCCACCCCCACCCTGCAAAGGTAACCACCATGAAAAACTTCTCCAAAGCTAACTTTGGGCTCCTAAAAATAGAGGTGGCTAACTTCATGGCACCCATGCAAATGGAGAATAGTTACATGACCACCAAATCATACACCAATGCACTGTACGAACACATACACAAATGCATGGATCCTGCCATACCCAATAAAACCAAGACACTCTCCTCCAAAGAAAAGGAAGCAAATCTGGTGGTCCCCTGCCATAAACAAACTCTAGAACAGAAGGAGGAAACTGGTGCAGAATAAGGTGAAGTCCCAAGACTGGAAAAACTCCCTTATTAGCCTCAACAAAAAGTTGAGATCCCTCATCAAATCCTCTAAAGCTAGCTATGAAAACAGAATTGCAGCAGATAGTAAAGATAACCACAAGGCCTTCTATAGTTATGTAAAGAATCTCAAGCGCAATATCCAGATTTGCTCTGAGCTACTGCACAATGGTACCACCTATACCAAGCCAACACATATTGCCAATATACTGGCCTACAGATTCAGTGCCAACTTTACCCCTCCCCCCCAAAGGACCAATCATAATACAAGTAGATTGCCAGGCACCCAGTATTACTGCTGCACAGGTTAAAACAGTACTGTCCAAGGCCAAGAATACAGCTTCTATGGGACCTGACAATATATCCTGGCTGTGTTCTACATGAACTAGAGAGTGAACTGGCAACTCACCTGTGTGCCCTGTTCAATCAACAGCCTCACCTCATGGTGCACTACTACAGTCACCCCTCTCCACAAAGGAGGAGTGACTACAGACCCTGGGAACTATTGCCCCATTAGCCTGATGAGTCTGATAAGCAAAGCTATGGAACGCATCATCATGGACCTAATAAACAAGGATATAGGGAATCTCTAAACTCTGGATCCCACAATGTTTGGTTTTGTGAAGGGTAGATCATGCCTGCTCAACTTGGTCGACTTCTTTGAGTCAGTCACCAGAACTGTGGATGAAGGCAGGGTGGTTCATACAGCCTACCTTGATCTGGCCAAGGCCTATTATACCATTCCCCACTCAGGAATCATAGAAAAACTCACTAAGCTAGGCATCAACCCCTATATCACTAGGTGGATTGCAAATTGGCTCACAGATAGAACCCACAGTCTGAAAGTAGCTGACTCCAAGTCAGACTGCCAACCAGTCACGAGTGGAGTCCCACAGAGTTTGGTCCTGGGTTCTCTCCTGTTTGGTATCTACTTCTCTGAATGGTATCTACTTCTCTGAAATCCAGGCCAACATGAAGGGACTCTGGCTGACAAAGTTCAAAGACAACTGCAAGTTGGGAGCTATTATTAACTCCCCAAGTGATGTTGACATCCTACAGAAAGGCCTCACTGAGACCAAAGAATGGTGCGAGAACCATGGCCTCAAGCTCAACTCCAAAACATGTGTCGTCATCCCCTTTGGGAAAAATCCGGTTCCCATGAATTACCACATCGATGGTAGTCCACTCTACACAGAAGGCGTTATAAGAGATCTGGGAACACAGGTTGACAGCAACCTCTCTTCTGACTACCACATTGCCATTGTGGTCAGAAAGTCCTTCTATGTGGCACATCTCATTACTAAGGGTTTTGCATCCAGGAAGAAAGAGGTCATTGTCTCCTTCTACTCTTCCCTCATTAGCCCAATCATCGAGTACAATGCCCCATTTGACATGTACCTCACTAGACACCTGCAAAAACTGGAGAGGCCGCAAAAGTACCTCACAAAGAGGTTCCTAGGCCTTAAACATTTGTCCTATATAGACAGACTCAAAAACTCCAATTATTCTCTGTCTCATATCGCCTACTTAGAGGCAATCTCTGCTTGACTTACAAAGCCATGTCTGACACAGGTCTGTTAGAAATGCTACAAATAAAGAAATACCAATCCCTCTACACCACATACTCCAAAGACCTCAATCACTTTACCACAATCAACAGAACATGCTGGAAGGACAGGTTAATTTATTTATTTTATTTTATTTTACGTTTGTTGACCGGGAGAGACCAACTGGATTACAAGTCCATTTTCAGTGGAGGCCTGGAGAGAAAAGCTCCCAGAGAACGATTTTTTGCAAAACATAGTTTTTTTTTTTTTCTTCTCATATTTTTTTTATTGATTTTCAAGAGTATAATTACAATTTTTAACAAGAAAAAACAACGTAATATCAAATTTTTACAAAAACTATATACAAAGTCCAAAATAGGTACCAAATCTTCAATAACATTACATTTTGTCTAATAGTTTTTTAAGCTTTATCCAGGCAATTTGTTTATGAGTCATGTTTGAGGAGTGTAACATAGCTGTTTGTAATTCCCTACTACAAATAATCTTAGTAAAAGATATAAATTCCTTAAATGAGAGGTTATTTTTACATTTCCAATTTCTAGTGATAGTTTTTCTTGCTATAGCAAGTAGAGTCCAAAGGAGGTTCATTTGATTCAGTGGAACATACCTTGGCATTGGTGCATTAAAAAGTATCATAGAATCAGAGATCTCACATCTGTCCGACCACAAAGCTTTAATAAAATTTTTAAACTCCATCCAAAATGTGGTTATTGTTCTGCATTCTAAAAACATATGTGCCCAGTCGGCATCTATTAGCTCCTCGCATCTCCAACATCTATTAAAATCTTTCTTGCTTATTCTAGAGGCTTTTTTTGGTGTAATAAAACTTCTTTGAATGAATTTCCATGTAAAAATTTTCCAATATGTGGAAGAAGAGGTATGGTAAACAGATCTGAGAATTAAAGTTTTATTATTTATATGTATTTGGGAGTTGTTGCAATTGTTGATATATTTCCATAAATTGTCGTCTAATATTATTAGATCTGATCTAAGAATGTTGTAAAATCTTGACAATGAGATACCATTATTATAGCCTATATTGGTGAAGTCAAAGAGGATGGATAATTTTTTGGGGAGGTCTGTTATAGCAGGAAAATGATGTCTTTTAAATTCTGTTAAAATAAATTCTCTGAAGATTTGAATATTTAACCAGTTATTTTGGTAGATATTATACCTGGCTAAAAGGTAGGTAGTATCATGAATATTATTAGTTCCTAAAAACTGATGCCAGAATAATAACCCATTTTCTTCCATAGCTTTTATTTTCATCATGTTAAAGGAATCAAAGCATCCCTTGGTTAAGATTATTGGAAACATTAGAATGGACAAATTGTTGTTCAAAAGGTTCTTATTCATTACTTTTTTAAAATTTTGCAAGATATATTTAATTATAGGAATAAGATGTGATTTTTCCTGCTCATTGTTGAAGAAGAATTCTTTAATAACTATAAATAGCTTAATATTTTCAGAACAATATATGTTTTTGAAAAATTTGTCAAAATTACTTAATAGTATTGTTTTATGTAATTTTTTTCCAATTTGAATGGTATTTTGGACTTAACCACAGACTTGTTATATTAAGAATAATGGCATCAGCATAAAGCTCAAAATTTGGAAAAGCAATCCCTCCTTCAATCCAGTTTTTATAGTGCCAATCATATTTAATCCTTGTTTTTTGAGGATACCATAGAAATTTAATTAATATAGTGTTTATGTGTTTAAGTTGTTTTCTAGAAGGAGGAGCCAATAATGTTTGAAGATAAAAAATAATTTTTGGTAATAGAATCATTTTTATCAGAGATAATCTTTCTTCTATAGTAAAGAACATTTTCTTCCATCTATTAATGTATTCTGTGATTTTATTTAATAAAATTTTATAATTTATATTTATAGTGTCCTTCCATTTAGACAGAATATGAACCCCTAGATATTTCAATTTATCATTGGTCCAGTTAAAGTTATTGTAATTAGATAGAATGTTATTCAATTTTTTATTGATGAGAATAGTTTCTGTTTTGTTTTGGTTAAATCTAAGGTTTGAGATTTCCTCAAAGAGTTTTAATGATCTGATAATGTGATCAATAGATGAATCAATATTTCCAATAGTTAATGAGATATCATCTGCAAAGAGTAAAATTTTAGAAGAATAGTTCTCATTAACATCAAAACTTTTTATGTTTATATTGTTTCTTATAAAATTAGCAAATAGTTCTATTGCTAATGCAAATAGTAATGGGGATAAAGGGCAACCTTGTCTAGTGCCTTTTAGAATTTGAAGTGGGCCAGATAAAAAGGCGCCAATTTTAATATACGCTATAGAACCTTCATATAATTTTTTTAACAAGTTTAAGATTTCTAAGGAGAAATTATATTCTTTTAATACCATAAATAAGTATGTCCAGTTAATAGAATCAAATGCTTTATCTAGATCTAGACTGATGAGTGATAATTCTTTTTTTTTATTTGCAAAATCTATTAAAGTTAAAAGTCTAATAGTATTATCCTGAACTTTTCTGTTCAGTATAAAACCTGTTTGATCGTTGTTTATTAAAGTCGGCATCATTTGATTTAATCTGTTTGCTAAAATAGATGTAAATATTTTATAATCTATATTTAATAGGGAAATAGGACGATATGATGAAACAAATTTGGAGTCCTTATCTTGCTTTAGAATGGGAGAAATTAGTGAATATTTCCAAGAAGGACAAAGTCTGTCACTTATTCAAACTTCCTCAAGTGCTTTCATTAATATCTTCAAAGCGGAATCAGGGAAAATTTTATATAATTCACCTATTATGCCATCAAGACCAGGGGCTTTATTATTTTTAAGATTTTGTATTCTTTCTTTAACTTCTATTAATGATATTGATTTAAGTAATCTACTATTTTGTTCTTTAGAAAGTTTATTATTTATATTGTTTTTTAGAAATTCTATTTTTGAACTATTATTAGTCAAGTTTAAGTTTGCTTTATTCATTGTTTCATGATATGAACGAAAAATCTCTAAAATATCTTTTAGATCTGAAGAAGGTTTTGAATTGTGTTTAGATGTGTCTAATATTTCAGTTATGTGTTTACTCTTGAGAAAAATTTTCGTTTTGGCTGCTAATCTATGCATATGTTTTGGATTAGATGAATAAGATTGTAATTTTAACCTCTCTAAATTAATTGCTACTTTATGACTAAAAATTTCTAAATATTCGAGATTTAGTTGTTTTAATTTCAGATTCGAGCCCAATTCTTTGGGGTGTAAGTTCTTTTTTAAAGTGTCAATTTTCAATTGTAGATTTAATAATTCTTTGTCCCATTCTTTCCTTTTATGTAAATACCAGGTTTTTATTTTACCATATATATAAGATTGTAAAGAGTCTCAAATAAACACTATATTTGTGTTGTTATTATTATTAAGTTCAATATAATAGTTTACTTCCTTTATAAACCATTCTTTGAATCCTTTTATCTTAATAATATAGGCTGGTAGTCTCTGCCAATGAATAAGATCGTTTGGTTTAATTTTAATTTTAAATAGTATGGCATTGTGGTCTGACAGAGGGCATGATGTAATCACTACATCTTGAGTCTTAGATAATACGCTGTCAGATATAAACACTTTATCAATAGTCGTCTGTGTACCATATCTATAAGAAAAGTGAGTAAAATTGAGAGACCTCTGCTCTTTGATCATGTATATGTCTTTTAGGTTATGAAATGAGACAAAACCTAACAATTCTTTTGGCTGATGCAGGTATCTTAATATTGCTGACATTAGTGGTAACTTTAGATGATAGAATACAATTAAAATCACCTGCCAAAATGATATCTCCTTTAGAATTTGCTGTTATTATTTCCAAATATTTGTTTGCAGATTTAGCACCAATACCAGGTAGCCAGTACATATTTGCTAAAGTAAAATATTTCTTATTCAATTCCAATACTACTAGACACAACATACCATTTTTATCAGAAAAACTGTTAATTATTTTAGGTATTGGTAATGTATTTTTCCACAAAATCATGGTTCCTCTTCTCTTTGTTTGGAAATGAGATTCAGCTAGAATACTATAACCTTTAAAAGCCATTTTTCTAGATCTTTCTGAATAATGTGCTTTCTTGCAAAAATATAATGTCAGCTTTATTAGATGCTAGGTATTTGAGTAACCTTCCTCTTTTAGTAGGGTTATTAAGACCATTTGCATTCAGAGACAGACATTTAAACCCAAACATTGATTACTTTAAGCTTTTGATGGATAAATACTATTCTGGACTTAATTAACAAGTAATGTTCAGAGAAGATGAAAATATAACTATATACAAAACTAACCATGGAACATCTAGTTCCTGGATTGATGAAGAAGTCATCAATACCACCCTCTATCATCCTTAGTGCTCAAGACTATCGCTCTCTAATGCTACTACCTAATATTTTATTGAATCAACAAACTACAACCTATTAATTCTCCAGGATGAATAGGTATTACTATGTAGGAGATATTGTGGAAAAACATCAATTACCATGAATAATGTAATTTTCAAAATTTTTAAGAACAGTGTCTTTAAACTTGTATCATGACATAGTATATCATATTCACTTATGTCTATTCTATACTAATACAGATCTTAATCTAGTATACTACATTAGATCAAAACCTACTTATCTAGGAATTCAGTAAAGAAGTTTATGTATAAAAATAAGAACATTTATCATGTAACAAAACATTCCTGTATGAACTTGTCTGTGAAATCACAACAGTGTTAATATTTACTATAGAATCAGCATATTAATATATAGCCTATAGGCTTATTTTCCTTTTATATAAGATATAAAATCACCAGTTTTTCCTTCCCCTAAAAAAAAAAAAAACATATCTGATTAACCTTAAATAATTTCTTAAGGTATTAAAGATATTTAAAATAAAGATGTACTAATGAGAATTTTTTACATGAGAAGATAATATTTTAGTTGCACAAATATCTATGCAGGTATATAGATCTGTGTAATCATCAAAAACATTAGCTTTTCTTTCCAAAGATGTGAGTCTAAAGAAACTATGTAGTGTAGCTTGATTTTGATAAAAATATCACATAATGAAGTCACAGCTTTTAACCTTCAAAGACACTTCAGTTTTAAATGTTATAGTAATAATGTGTTCCCTTAAGTTGTCCTTTTTAACAAAATACATTAACACATTTTACCAATATTTTTTCAGTTAGAGTGGCAGTGGTTAACATGCAATATATCTTTTGCTAGAAAATGTAGTCTACAGACAGTAAAACATTCAATATTTTATGAATATTAGTGAAAATGTTAGATTGTAGTATGCACTTATGTAGCTGGAGGTGGATTAAGTAGATCACAATTTCACCATTCACTATAAATCCAACATAATGCAAACTATTAATTAGAAAAGCAGTTAAAAAGTAAAGGCTACCTTTGGAAATAACAACTGTCCTCATGTCCTGATGAAAGTAGTAACTATAAGTCAAGAGTAACCATCCCCACTTTGCACTGCCCCCCCTAACAGTCTTCTACTACTATCACTGACTAGTGAGGCAAAAGCATCACTTCAGTAACAACTAAGATAATTCTCTAAGCAGAACTGTCTCCTTTTCTTTGGAACTGAAATTTTTCCTGCCCCAATATATTATTTCACCCTTTTATAACAGAATTATTATTTATTGTAATGGTCTGTCTGCAGCTTTGGCTTCCCCAATCCAGCAGTATTGCCATCAACCAACAACTCATATAATCAATAAGATTGGGGACGAAGATATCAAGATGAAAGCACAGAAAATACATAGCTGCCCCAAAATCTACTTTAAAAATAATAAGAACACATTAACCCCCAATAGATAATGTATTTTAGTGACTTTATAGCCATTGCATATGCCGCTTTCTGCTCTGCTAACCAAAAAGGATCAGGTGACCTAGTCTATGTTTTCACTGTATCTGTTAGCTACAGCTGCCAACTAATGATCAAGTGTAAACTACTTTGTAAAACATGTCATCAGAAAACTTATTATGAAGGGAACAACATAGGCATCAACACTGGTTTAGTAAAAAGGACCTTTATATATGTCTATGTTTTTTATATATTTTTCTTTGTCGCTCTTGGTATGTGATAAAGCATTCAGTTGTTCAATTTTCTTTTTCTTTTTTATTTCATGTGAAGATTTCTGGTAACGTGAATACATAACCAAAGTTCATATGACAAAAAAGACTTCGAGAGAATACATGCATAAGTCTCTTGTATTACAAAGAAGATCTGACCAAGAAGTCTCGAAGCAACAACCTTCTTTTTCCTTTTTTTTCCCTTCCTTCTCCTTTAACATTTGAATTTTGGCGGTTAAAAGCTCGCACTAGGGAATCTGCAGCAAGCTATGATAACTGTTCACGAGATACTCGGGATGTGCATTTTGTGAGAGAAAAGAAAAACAGAATATGTTACTCAAAAAGCATGTATATGAAGTACAAAAAAAAACAACTTTGCCCCATTTTATATAAATATAAAATTCTCTGTAACTATCAATTTTACTGGCCAATGTATCTGATATCAAGCATACAAACCCACCTGTCCCTGCAACACACACTCCCACCACCTTTCATCAGAAAATACATCTCCTTTTCCCTCTCCATCAGCAAATGGACCCACAAACCACATTTAGTAAAGACACAAACCTCTCAAGTGTATGAGAATGCATTTTTACATGTCATGACGGATTCTTAGAAAGAAAACAATCTTCTCTTATTATGATAAAAGAACAATTTCCAATACCTTTTAAACTATTTAGTACAAGTCACATTAAGTTATATCCGTTAGCTCTAAAAGGACCCAAGCATAACATGACATTTAACAGGAGAAAAAGCCCGCTGATGCAAAAAGGGGCTACACTTTCATTTAATTGCACTGAGATGGGGAGCCTTCATTTCACTTATCGGAGCGATCTATATCATCATAATCTAATACACATACAGTATCCAGTATTAAGGGGGTTCTTGTTTTAACCAATATTTCTATGGTATTGCTACATTGCCCCTATGTATGTTGACAACTAATAATACACTCTGTCAAGGGAAGATTTAGAATTTTAACATCTATGTTTAACATTCTAGCGTATTTGTATTAAAGGTTTTTAAACAGCAAATAAATTTAAAAATAAATAAATAAATAAGCATACTTAATAAATATTAAATGATTTTTACCTTAACATGTATTTTTTTCCCCGATGTAGGTGATTTGTAGCATGAAAATTTTGGGATTTGAAGGGATTGTGGAAGAGCTTCATTTGTATTATTTACCCTTAAGCTTCTTGCTTGTTTTATCAATCGATAACATTTTTCCATTTGTTGCCTGCCTTTTTAAACTAGGTAATGAGATGTCCATATCTTCAGTGTTTTCCAAAATCTTATTCTTTTTCACATATTCAGAGGCCATCAAGATTATTAAATATTTTTATTCCTTCAGATAGATGTATTTTAATTCTGGCAGGAAAAATGATTTGTGCTTTAATTTCAGCTTTCTTCAGATTTTTAATGAGAGGAATGCAGGCTTTTCTTTTAGTTATTATAGTAGAGGTATAGTCATTGTAAAATCTTATGTTTTGACCATTAATTTGTATAGGATTACCTGCCCACGCTGTTCTCAGGATTAAGTCCTTGTCTTGAGATGATAAAAATTTTACAATAATGGATCTTGAAGCATTTGGATTTTTTGACACAGACATATTAGACAATGACCTGTGAGCTCTCTCTATCCCAAAAGAGAGAGATTCAAGTAGGTTTAGTGTCTTAGGCAACCAGTCATTCAAGAACTGTATTGTGTTATTTCCTTCCATTTTTTCAGGTATGCCGTATATTCTAATATTATTTCTTTGTGACCCTGATTCTAGGTCCTCCACTTTATCTGAAAGTGCGGTGTTTTGCTTTAGTAAGAAGTCAATCTGGCTATCATTTTCATGCTGTCTTCCGTCTATTTCATTAAGAGATTCTTCAATTTCTGTTGTCTGGTCTGTGTGTCTTTTAATTATCTCCTTGAATTCTTCAATCTGCTTTCTATTTTCTTTCTTCATGTTTTCCATGATTTTTTCTAAATTGCCCATTTTCATGGAAAGATCTTGAATACTGGATATTATTGTTTGTAATTCTTTCTTCATGGAAGTTTCCTGGAGAGAGACTTTTGAATGACTCATGGCTGAGAGAGTTTGTTATATTCAGCTGCTGTACTTCTGACAGGATGTAATTCACTTTCTATTCACCAAAATTGAAATATTTGTAGAAAAAAATAATCCACTGTATCTAAATATATAGGTGAAAGAAAACTTAGATGTTTTTAAAATAATATTAAGAAAATTTCCTGTCAGAGAAATTTCTGTTAAGCAGAGCATCAAAAAAGTGCTGTTATCTCTCTGACATCTTGGCCACGCCCCCACAAAACATAGTTTTAAGGACAGACTTTGACATACAATTTCCATAGAAGAGACTTTGACATACATATTAACTAACAGATAGGATACATTCATTCTCTACAATATAACATTACATTTTAGAAGATATTCCTAAGTTTAGAATTCCTGTGATGGATTTACTATCAGAGTAAAAGCAGAGAGACGTAGAATAAGGCTCCGAGAGAGCAAATGATGCTCGCTATAGTTGAGAAGGATGACATTTTTTTTTACTATATGTCTTCGCCTGGTTTTAGTTGAGAAGGATAACAAACTGATTTACAATATGTCTTCTCCTGGTTTTAGTTGCTTATGGAAAGCACAACATTGTTGGGGTAGTTTTCCCTAACTCCTGGAGAGATGGGATGAGCAGTAGATTAACAGTCCTTAGTGGGTACAGTACTATGATTGGTTGGCTTAGCAGAGTTACTTAAGTTAGGTGAAGTGTTTTAATGAGACATTAGCCAGAGGGGATAATGTCTCATTAGAACACTCACCCAGAAACTGCCGATGCTATGGAATAGATTTCCCATACATGTCAAACAGAGCACCTCACTGGCCCTCTTCAAGAGAAATCTTGATGAGGGGATGGGAAATAGAAAATTCACCCCAGGGATCACTCCAGTGGCTCTACTCGACAGATGCACTGGGAACTAAGGTCTGGTGGCATGATGCCAGGGTAATCCTATGGGCTAGGCTTGTAGAGGCTCCAGAGCCATTAGCCTAGTACACATCTATGAACCTATGAAAACTCCAAAAGCAATACAACTTAAAAAAATGCCTAAAAAACTTGTAATATAGGCTCCTGAACCACTGAGTCCCACACATACTCTCATCTATATATACTAAATGGATTAAGCAAGAAGACAAAAGCCATCAGACCACCAAGCCAATATAACTGTTTAATAAAATAATAAATATTAGCAACACAATATTACAAGATGACCGCTTTTCATGTTGAAACTCTTCATCAGATGACAAATACACCATTAAAACCACATTTTAAAAGCAAAAACAACCAATAATCAGTATTGAATTCCCTGCCTTTTTAAGGCTGTTTTTTTCAGATTTCAGTGTTTTTAAGAATTTATCATTTTTGGATTTAATTCGGTCTCATTCTGCTGAATAGTATTATGCCTACTGTTATGTACTCTTGTTTGAGAGCTATAGGCAAAAATTACTAATGCTTTTTAAAAACTATTTTTTTATTTTATTTAAGATAGCTAGATGTGACTGAATGACTGATTTTCACCTATGTTCTTCTTACATAAAAAGTACTACACTATTTTGGATGTAGCACAGCTGAAATAAGAGAAACTACAAAACAGAGATTTTTTTTTTATAAAACAAAGATAAGCCACTGCAACAGGATGCATAAGAGTGAGCCTGAAAAGTTAATCACCTTAAGTCAGTGAGAAGAAATTTACAGTGGGAATAGGCTAACATTGTACTGTATTTGCACTGACACCAGCATGAGAATGATCGTTACAATGAAACTCGGATCCCATTGCATGTTCGAGGGCCATAAGTGAGATCAACTGAAAACTGGAAAACTAAAGTGTGATAGGTCAAAGTCAAAAATAGCTTTGTCATTCAACCACACACAAGTGCATAGCTGAATGAAATTATGTTCCTCCAAGCTCAACATAAACACAGACATTAACACAACACAGAACAAATACACATAATAACAACTGAGTGAGCCATGGAAAGCACAGAAGCTTCAACCGCTGCTCCTCTCATTCCAGCACCAGCTACAACCAAGTCCCAGTCCAACCACAGGAATAAAAGTTTCAATCACCACATCTCCTCTCCAGCACCAGAAGCATTCAAGTCCCAGTCCAGTCGAAGGCTCAGAATCTTGAACCACCGCATCTCCTCTCCATTACCAGCAAATCCAAGTCCCAGTCTGAACCCTACGAGCCCTCATAACCGCCACCATCTGCAGACCTGAATGGCCACAACCACTCAAACAATCTTTCCTCCTCCTCCAGCTTCCCCATCCACCATCATCAGCTTTCTAATCCATTCCAGTTCTCTCCGACCTAAATCCATTTCCAAATAATTACACCAGCAGACCGGTTTGGCCTCCACGCCCACATCCACATCCGGCCCAACTCACCACTGAAGGCCCAACTTCCAAGTTTCACATTCCAAAAAAAAGCAAAAAACTTACATCTGAGACTGCAGACAACTGGACAAGGGACACACTCGACCAGGCCAACAGGCTTACAGATCAACAGTATGGATAAGCACAAAACAAAGTGCACAAAAGGAGCTGGAGAGGCCGCTGCCACACAAGGTGCCGCCATCTTCAAATCTGATAACAGAAAAATATGTACTAATTCCAAAACTGCTGTATCTTGGAAAATTCTCTCTACTCTGGGATACAATGATCTCAGCATTAGTATATATATATATATATATATATATATATATATATATATATATATATATATATATATATATATATATATACACCTGTAACATGTAGTTAATATACTTGTACAGCATTTAATATAATATAATATCATACAATATAATGTAGGTTCACCATCAAAAGGTAGAATTGAGGTTTGGTGAATATGGGAATGATAAATGTGTGTTGGTCGATTCCCATATTGCCGAACTACAATTCTATGAGTGTTCTATGCATTCGTTTATATGTGGTTGGTGTTAAGACTAGAGATCACGGTACAGTGCGGATAAGGAAATTTACACTTTTCGTCACTGTAGTGCGATCTTGGAGTTGGAATATATAAGTTGAAGGGGTGGGGGAGCACCCCCCATTGGAGGGTGCAGGGGGCTTGCCCCCTGCAAAAATGTGTATGTCAGGTATTCGTACTGTTGGACAGCAGGTATAAATAATGATGATATTGAAAATACCGAATTCAATATAGTCGGACATTTGTTTTCATAATTTTCACCTAATTATTATGCAGCATGTCAGTTTTGTGAGTCGGTAATGCGAACACTTTACATTGTGAATGTCGCTGTTTTGAGAGTAAACCTATAACATAACATAATATGATACAGCACTGGTAATAAGTGTAAATATTGTGATTATTTGATTTACTTTCTCTGTCAGCTTTAAATATCTGTTGTTGTGTCTTTCAGCTTTTCACGGTTAGGGGTCACCACAGTCCGCTAATGATTGGCAGTAGATTTTTACGTGCCGAGTTGCCAGCTCTGATGCACAACCTTCAATGAAGGTCCGCCCATTCACGCATGTCTCCACACAGAAGACGCTTTAGCTGAGAATCAAACAGGACAACGTCTTACTGTGAGGCGACAACGCTACCGCAGCACCACCACCGCAATAAATGTAAATACTGCAGTAAGCATGTTTTGCTGTTCCTTTGACTGCTAGATAAGTGTTGAGTTTTCTACAGGAGCACTGTCATGTTGATCACTGTCTTGCCTCATTGGCCCAGGGTTATGACCGAAAATGGTCTTAGGACCAGTTCACTTATCCACATTACAATTTTTAAAGAAATACACGGTGTGTGGTGGGGTGTATAGTGCTTTTCCCCTGCAAGAAAAAAAACATCATTAACATATAACAGCAAGTTTTACACTTTGTAGTCATTTGAAGAAGATTGTACTTTATTTCTTTAGAGTTCAAAGACTTATGGTATTGAATCTCAAATTTCTGATAGGTTAATTGTGATACTGAAAGTGATGAAAACTGGTTAGGGACCTGATGTTAAGTGCAGTGAAATATCAAAGTTGAGGTCCCCAGAAGGAGAATGCTTTTGCAAAGCATACCAATGAATAGCTAAACATAATTAGGGTAAAAGAATTAGTATCAGATTAACATAACAACTGGAAACTTAAGGAGGAATGTAAGGCGGCAGAGATTTAGGTTAAGGACATTGAATAACAATAAAGAGGAATAAACTGTGGCTGTTAATGTTATTGGTAAAATATTTGTCTTTCAGACCATGATATGGTGTTTAAAACAAGAGAAGTTATGAATTTAAAGGTTTTCTTTAGTAAAGTCAGGAGTCTGTTGCTTTGCTGTAAGAATCTGAAGTCACCAGTGGAAGGTTGTATTTCAAAGTAGAAGCACACCTTTTTGTAACGGTATGTCTTGCTTCAGGTGTTAATAAATGGAATGCTGCACAGGTACAATCATTTTTTTAGTTTATTAGAAATGTAACTAAAATAAGAAGAAAGTGCAAGTTGGTCAATTTGTGATCCTGATGATTTAAACTGTTTTGTTGAAGGCAAATTGCCAATTACTCCTGAGATAATGGACCATTTCTGTGAGACATGGGATAGTCATTTGACTGTGTCAAACCACATAGCTTCATTTTTTTTTATTTAATTTAATGTTAAACCTAAGTTACTGAACCAGGAGTGAGCTGCCATAAAAAAAGTTATGTTCTTACCTTAACATTCCATCTGTGTTGGTCATCTTCATTCATTCCTTACTGATGGGTGTCAGTTCCGTCCTCGGAACCAAGTTGGCCTTATAACAAGCTTGTTTCAGCTAAAAACTCTCGAACTAAGCTTTACCCATAGTGCCCCTCTCCCTGTTATCTCAGATCGAGTTTGTCCGTGATAAAGAAAGCAGAGGCTTTTTCTGAGTAGGTCCCTAATGTGGGATTTGGACCAAATCCGAACCTCCAGGAGCCCTTTGAGAGGGAAGGAGGGTGGGACGTAATGAATGAATGAAGATGAACAACACAGATGGAACGTTATGGTAAGAACATAACTTCTTTAGCTGATGTTGTTAATCTTCATTCATTTCTTACTGATGGGATAGAGTCCCTAGCTACTTTATGTCCTGGGAGGCCATTATGGAAGGATGTTCCTGAGTACCATTGAACCAAAGGACGCTCTCCCCCTGGAGACACAATCCAGTTTGTAATGAGTGATAAAGGTATGAGGGGGTAGCCCAAGTTGCAACTGCACAGATATCATCCATTGAAGCCTTTGAAAGAAAAACAGAAGTCGTCACTGATCTGGTGGAGTGTGGATTTGACCTTGCTCGGCTGAGGAATTTTATTATGTTGGTAGACCAAGGATATACAGTTTCTCAACCACTTAGATAAGGTCACTTTAGAAACAAATTCCCAATTTAGGGCCTGAATAGGAAACAAACACCTGGTCTGATTTATGTACTGATTTAGTTCTGTCCAGATACAGTTGTAATTGTCTGTACATCCTGCAGATGAAGGCAGTATTCTCCTTTATTTGGCAAGTTAGGAAACAAGACTGGCAGGTCAATTGTCTGGTTAACTGTCAATTCTGAAATAACTTTGGGCAGAAAGGAAGGGTTAGTCTGGAGTGATACTCTGTCCTTATGAAAGACCATGTAAGGGTGTTTTAAGCACAAGGCCTGAAGCTCAGATATGCATCTTGCTGAGGTGATGGCTACCTAAAATAGTGATTTCCAGAATAAGAGCTTTATATCACAATTGGCAGCAGGTTCGAAAAGGTGATCATGTCAGGGAGGGCAGTACTAGTGTTAAACTCCGAGTTTCAATTGGTTCTTTTAAGGGTGGTCTGATATGCAAAACCCCTTTCAAGAAGGTTTTACAGAGACGATGGAAGATTAAGGATGAGTCTTGGAATCCATTATGGAAGTTTGAGATAGCAGCCAAATGTACTCGAATGGTGGAGGCTACTGCTCCTGAACGAAGAAGACCTGACAGATAATCCAAAACCACACTAACAGGAGCTGAGTAAGGGTCTAGTTCTCTTTGTTGGGACCAAATAAGGAATCTCTTCCATTTGCTGAGATAGATTTTCCTGGTGGATGGTTTATGTGAAGTCAGAAGGATATCACATACCGGGAAGGTGAGATCATTCTGCCTGGCTATTACTGGAAGTGGAGAAACCAAGCTATCAGCTTGAGACTGGATATGTTTGGGTGAGTCAATCCTTGTGGGTGTGAGATCAGTTCTGGAGTTGGCTCCAGAATCCATGGTTGGTATATTAAGTGAGGCCAAAGGAAGAAAAAACAAACTTGTCGGGGCCAGTAGGGCACAATGAGGATTACTCTGCTTCTCAGCCGAAGGGCCTTCTTTAGAAATTGGGGAATCAGGAGAAGGGGAGGAAAAGCATACAGAAGTCCCATGGCCCAATCTTGTATCAGACTGTCCCTCTGGGACTCCCCCTGCAGGGGGATTAGGGCAAAGTAGCTGCTGCATTTGGGATTTGCTGGGGAGGTGAATAGGTCGCAGCAAGGCTGGTCCCAGCAGCTGAAGATCTTCGCTGCAATGAGTGGATTGAGGGACCACTCGTGAGGCAGTAGGATACATCTGCTCAGCTTGTCTGCAATCACGTTGGAAATCCCAGGAATATGCATTGCAGTCAGAAAGCAGTTGGAAGCTATCGCCCATTGCCAAATTCTCATGGCCTCTTGACACAACGGGTAGGACTTGGTTCCCCCTTGTTTGTTGATGTACCAGACTACTGACATGTTGTTGAACTGGATAGAAATTTTCCTGATGGGAGGACAGACTGGAATGCTTGCATTGCTAGAAGCACTGCCCTCGGTTCTGGAACATTGATATGTAAATAGGCCTCTATATCTGACCATGTGGCTTGGACCGTCTTTCCCTGAAAAAGCCCCTCCCACCCTATCAGGGAAGCGTCCATGGTCACTATGGTCCTGGGTTGAGATGGGGAGAAAGGGAGACTACATAAGTCTTTCTCTGGCTTCATCCACCAAATTAAATCTTGTTTGCATCATTTTGTTATGCGGATTTGAAAGGACATAGGATGATGCGAAGGAGAAGCCTCATGTGTAGTCTTGCTAGAGGAACTATTGTAATTTATGCTGCCATTGATCCTAGAAGTTGGAGGACTGCCCGAGCTGAAACTTGGTCTTGAGAGAGTATCACCCAGAGTTGGGACCTTAGCCTTTCCAGTCTGTGATCTGGGAGGGAGACCAGGCAAGACTGGGTATTGAAAGTTGCTCCTATAAATTCCAAGGTTTGAGAAGGAGTCAGCTTGCATTTCTCCCTGTTTATAGAGATTCCTAGGTATTCTGCCAGTGTTAGAGTGTAGTTTAGAGCTGCCACCGGTAGACACTTGGTGGGGGTGGTAAGGAGCCAATTGTCTAAGTACAGAAACACCCGGAATCCTTGCAGTCTCAAGTGAGCTGTTACCACGGCCATGAATTTGGAGAACACTCTGGGGGCTGTAGAGAGTCCAAAGGGTAGCACCTGGAATTGGTAATGACTGGCACCCAGCCGGAAGTGAAGGAATCTTCTGGAGCATTTGTCCATTTTTATGTGGTAGTATGCATCCTGAGGATCTACTGAGCACATCCAATCATCTTTCTCCAGAAAGGGCAGGATAGACTGAACCGTGACCATCTGAAATTTTGTTTGGTTGACAAATTTGTTCAGAATGATGAGATCCAAAATTGGTCTCCAGTCCCCTGTCTTTTTTGGCACTAAAAAGAATCTTGAGTAGAATCTGGATCCTATTTGGTCTGGTGGGACTGCTTGGATGACTCTTTTTTGAGACAGCTTCCTTATCTCTTGAGATTCTGCTTCCCTTTGACTGGGTGGAACATCAGGAATTTGTCTTGATGACTTTGGGTAACTATTGAATGGTATGTGGTAACCTCTGGCTATGATCTTCTGCACCCATGAATCTGTGGTTATTGTTTGCCAGGCAGGGTGGTGCAGAGAGAAACATCCCCCAACTGCTTCCAGAGGAAAGCAATCAGGCCGCTCTTCTGGAGCACTGGTAGGGCTGTCCAGAGAAGGAATCCCTGGACCCCTGGTTACGCGGGCCCCCTCTGTCTCTGTAGGGGCATCTTCCAGAAGAGTTACCCCCTCTGTCTCGGGGAATAAAATCACCATGTGTGTCACAGAAAGGATCCTGGGATTTTTTGTGCCAAATCTTTCCACGCCTCTGATTCCTACAGTAAGGTCGTTGGGGAGTAGAAAAACATACATCCATGGCAGATAGGGTCTTGCCATCCTTTTCACACCCGACTAACGTGTCTTTCACTTTTGGGCCAAAAAGGGAAGAAGCTTCCATTGGAGCATTAAGAAAGGAAGACTTAAAAGGGTCCGCAAAGTCACAAAGGCGCATCCAGGCGTGACGTCTCATGACAACGCCTGAACCCACAGCTCTGGTCACCCCTTCAGTAGTGTGACAAATTAACTGCATGGACGAGTTGGATATGGATTCCAGGGTTGCAAGCTGCGAGGCAACTTTGTCACGTACCTCGTCATAGACTGCTCCTGCTAAGATTTTGGAGAGTTCCAAGACTAGGTCTCTCTGAAGCCTTGTAAAATGTGCCAAATAGTTCAAAGACTGAATGGCAAAAGTCACTGAGGCAAGCAATCACTTCCCTAACCTGTCCACCACCCGAGACTCTCTGGGGATGGACAGTCTGGCTCTCCTTGGCGAGCTCTTTTCTAGTGGCTGCTGCCACCACCATAGTGTCTACTGGTAGGCCCTTGGACTAGTGTGGACTTTCCTCAGGTGGGGATAAAATTTTGTCTGGTCTCCATGGGATTGGTTCAATAGTATCAGGACTCTTCCATGTGTGCTGCACAATGAGTTGGACTAGCTCATCTGCAGGCAGGGTCACCCAGGAAGTAGAGAGTTGAGCATGAAAAGCCTGCAAGAATATGGACTCCTTGGAGGAAGGATTGGTGGACTTCCAGTATCCCTGCTGCTTCAAGATTTCCAGTATGTCTCCAAAGGAGACATCCTCAGGGGATAACCGTGGGGACCCCTACCCTTCATCGTAGTCTGTATCTTCAGTAAGGGACTCCTCGGAGGAGTCCATGTGCTTCCTTTTGCATGTCCTGTTACGTGATACCTCTTCAGTGGGGGCTTCTGATGAGGACTCCAAAGAGGAGGCACCCTATGGTAGGGTATCTTGAGGCTCTTGTGCTCAATGTCCTGATGCGGTGGCCTGTGACAGTTGTGGTTCAGAGGGAGGAAATATCTGGAATTCTAATGCTGACGGTTTGCCTAAAGAGGCAAGGGCCCTCTCCATCACTTGGAAAGCTGGCTCGCTTGATGAGGGATGGGATCCCGGAACTGAGAAGGACAACCTCGGAACTGGGGTGACACCCTGCTTCAATGGGCCCACTCCCAAGGAAGGAGCCCCAAGAGGACTCAATACTCTTAGGACTCCCGGAACCATAGTAGACTGCGCCGTAGAAAAAATAGGTTTCATACCAGGGGTCACAGTGCCTGCAGTCCAGTCATGATCCTGAGGATGGCTCAGCTCCGAATGAGCTGAAGACCAAAGGGTCTGCTCCGGAACCACAGTGAGATCCACCAGTGGAACCAAAGAAGTAGGAACCAAAAGAGGTGTCAGTGCAGAGTGCTTCGATGCCTGCAAGGAGGTGGGTCTATATTAGAACACCGAAGTTTCAAAACTTCAAGTGTTCTAATATCGAACCCTATTAATCGAAAATTTAAAACATCGAACATACAGAACAGCGAATTTTTTCCTAGGGAAAAAATTCATTGTTCCAAAACACATACACACAACACAAGCACACCAAACAAACAGCAATCCACACACATACACCTAAACTCTTACACCTAATCCTACACTAAACTATACATACACAACTAACTATCCACTTACCTTAACCCAAACCTTAACCCTAAGGTCCGTCACTATCACACAGTCACCTCACCCGCGCCCTAACCCTAACTCACCTACCCTGCCCTAACCCTCACGTCCACACAATCGCACACTTACCTGACCTGCACCCTAACCCTAACTCACCTAATCCACCCTAACCCTCACGTCCACACAATTGCACACTTACCTGAACCTGACCTGTAACTTTCCACCACAGCGCTGAAAATACCGAAGCAAGAGAAACGGACAATTGAATTCTTTCCCTAGGAAAAAATTCGGTTTTCTGTTTCTTTGATATTTTCAGACTGAGTATTTATGATGCCATTTGACTTGCTAATGTGCAGTAAATCCATCAGTAATAGGTTGGAGGATGCCTTGTATGCCAGACACAGGTCAGCTCTTAACAGTCTGTAGGATACCAAGTACTGTGACAGGGCTTTCAGTCAATCCATATAGGACATGTTGTTTAGGCCTTAAATCTTTTGAATAATGTATTTCTGTGGGCATTCCATTTTTTACATTAGAGTTGACAGATGCATGCTAAAGGGGGCATTATAGTCAATGATTTGCCTAAAGAGGGCAGAGTAAAGAAGGAGAATGACATCCTTAGATCTAGGCACAACCCCTTTGTTTATAAGCTGTACAATACTGAAGGAATTTCTTACAACAATAGAAGCATGTTGGTCAAAAATAAACATGCTGATGAAAACAATGAAAAGTAGGACCAATGATGGATACTTGGAGGATTGCTACATTAAAATGATGGGGCACTATAACGATTTTCCTAATCACACTGTGAAGGATCACTGATTTAGATAACTGTATATGTGCTGAAGACATATGAAAGATACCTGACAATATGTAAGGATGCTATTATGAAATGTTGACTTCCTGAAAGTAGACATTCTGAAGGGATGAAAACATGCTTGAAATTCAAAAGGTTGAAAAATCCATTTTTATTGTTTTTTGCAAAGGGGCAAGCACCCCCACACACCATCCAAATGTATATATCAGGAACAAAACTAAATATCCCACCTTGAAAGATGGCGACGTCCACCCACACCCTGGCCCTTCCAACCCTACAATCCAAACAACTCACCCCAATCTCAATAGCTCTCTCCGAATAGGGCATCTTAATATCCAAAGCATCAATAATAAAGTAGCGCACTTTCATACCCTCTTAGATATTCACTCCTTTGATATCCTCTGCATCACTGAGACTTGGTTGAAACCAGAAACTAAAGATAATGAAATTATTCCCCAAGGCTATAATATAGTGAGACAAGACCGAACAAAATGTAAAGGTGGTAGAGTAGCAACTCTATTTAAAAATGGACTTCATATCTCTACCCTCCCATCTAATCCAACCCAGGATAGCAATGCAGAAATCCTCATTACTAAGCTTCAAATCAACATAAACAAATCTTTATATATTATCTGCATTTACATACCACCCGGAAATAATATCACTACAACTGAGGCATTTCTTAGCTGGCTGTCGTCTACTTACCCCCAAGAAACAATAATACTAAGTGACTTTAACATGGACTGGAAAAGTGTTAGTGCTGAAAATCCTACCTCTCATATTAACCTCCATGGATTTACCCAAACTATAACCTCTACAACCAGGATTAACAAACCTAACAAAAAAGAGAGTACCTTAGACTGGATTCTCATAAACAAAGTGAAACAATCTTACAAAACAGGAACCCTGCCTGATGATGTAAGTGATCATTCCTTGACCTACATTACTAGAGAAAAGAAAGACTTCCCAAACCTCCCCACCATTAGAACAGCACACTCTACCAAACACTTTAAGGCAGAATTATTTCAAACTGACCTTAAAGCATACAACTGGAACCCATTAAAGTCCCTCCCACTTGAAGAGGCAGTACAGTATTTTAACACTGCTTTCTTATCTATCCTGGATAAGCATGCTCCCAAACGTTCCATTAGAATGAAGTCTAACCCATCCCCATGGCTTTCGAATGAAACTAGGAATCAAATTCTACTTAGGAACAAAGTCTGGACTAAATGGAGAACCTATAGAAATAGCTCTGATCACCTATATTTTAGGCAGCTTAGAAACAGCACAAAAAAGCTATACTTACAGATAAAAAAAACTACTATTGTAAACTTCAGCAAACTCATCAAATTTATCCCCAACAGTTCTGGTCTTGCATTAATAAGCTCCATTCCCCAGGTAACTCCCGAACACCCACCCCACTTGATGCAGATCCAAATACTCCCCATCTAACTGCCAATACCGTCAACTCTTTCTTCACTGACACTATACAATCTCTAGCTACTCAACTTATCTCAGAAAACTCCAGCATTCCCATCGACTTACCACACTCTTTCTCGAAATTCAAACTACAACCCATCTCTACTTCTCTCATCTATAAACTTATTCTAAAACTTAAGCCATGTACTCCATCTACTGATCAACTTCCTTCCCAATTTCTCCAAAAAGCAGCTAAGGAAATTGCTTACCCTATATCTATCCTTATAAATAGGACAATCCAAGAAGGAACCATCCCAGATATTTGGAAAATCTCCCACATTATCCCCTTACATAAAGGCGGGAACTCTAATGATTACTCTATCGGCCAATTGCTCTCTTATCACCCCTAGCAAAAATTATGGAAAAAGGCATTCACAAACAACTTCTATGCCATCTCTCTCAACACAACCTAATAGCACACTGTCAACATGGCTTTAGACCATCACATAGTACCACTACTGCCCTTCTATCCTTCACAGATACCATCAATAGAAACCGTAACAAAAACCTCCTCTCATCTGCACTCTTCATTGACCTCTCTAAAGCTTTCAACATGGTTAACCATACCCTCTTAATCAATATTCTGGAATCTCTTTCCTTTGATTCTCTGTCCTTAAAATGGTTCACATCATACCTCAGCAATAGACAACAAGCAGTCCTCTGGGAAAATCAAGTCTCATCCTTTTTACCTGTTACCACTGGGGTCCCTCAGGGCTCTATTCTTGGACCACTTCTCTTCTCCTTATTTATTAATGATCTCCATGTAGCAATTCCACAAGCCACTTGTATTCAATATGCAGATGACTCCACACTAATATGCTCATCAACCTCTCCATCTGAACTATATTCTCTTACTCAAGATGTTTTCAACACTGTAGAAACATGGTTTACCAAACGCTGTCTCCTTCTTAATGCTAAAAAAACAAAACTCCTTCTCTTTACACCCACTACTAGGTCTTCCCCCTTAGACTTCTCTATCTCTTCAAATAATGGTACTGTTATTCTCCCTGACACTACCACTAAACTTCTAGGAATAACCATTGATAATAATCTCTCATTTGATTACCATATAAACAATACCATTAAAACAGTAAACAGAAAATAGGCTCCTTATACAGAATAAAACCCTTTTTAACTTCAGCAGCCAGAGCCAAGATTGCTCACTCCCATCTAATCTCAACCCTCCTATATGCTTCACCTATATTTACCAACCTTAAGAAAACCAACCTTAACAAATTAGCAACCTCCTATAATAACATTGCTAGATTCGCTACTGGCAATCCCTTCAGAACCCATCACTGTTCAAATCTTAGACAATTAAATTGGCTCGAATTCCAAAACCATCTGATTATCCCCCAACTCACAATTGCCCACAAGATATTTTACCAACCCAATAATACCCCTATACTCTCAAAACTCATAGTCCCATATAATAATCTGAACTCCCTACATTCTTCTAGCAAACTTCTTGCCAGCTTAACAAAGTCTAATAATGCAGCTGGTGACTCTCTGTTTACCAACACAGCAGGAAAACTATGGAACCTACTACCCACTGAATTAACTCTAACTACATCCTTGCCACTCTTTAAACAAAAACTTAGAAAACACCTCCAAATGCACTGGCTATGCCCTTGTAGTAACCCTGACTAACCATCCTCTTCACCCCTCTTTCTTCCTCTTCTTGCCATACTTCCAAACTTCTACATGCTTTTGACTTGTAAATAAGACTGACTCTTTTTAAACTCTAATCAACTTAGTGTTTAAATAATTCTATCTCATATGATCTATTGTACATAACTCTTACTATTCTGTTTTTGAGCTGTCTTAAGCTGTATTCTGCTCACTGTACTGTTTCTCAAGTGTTTTTATCTATTGTACATAACTCTTACTGTATTATATCTGTTCTAGCTCTCTTAAACTTTACTCTGTTTTACTGTAACGTTTCTCAAGTATTTTTATCTCAAGAATGTATTAACTACCTGTTTTTATTTTGTTTTTTAATCCTTTTTTCACCATCTAACAATATTTTATACTTTGTATATCTGTGTGGAGCTTTTCTCCTCGGGCCTCTACTGAAAATGGAAATATATCCAGCTAGACTACCCCGGTCAACAAATGTAAAATAAAATAAAAAATAAAATATATACCAACTCCACAGTCTCACCAGCTTGAATAAGGGATAAATCTCCCTAAAGACGTGAATCATTGCCAACACACAATTAGAAATCCTATCGGAAATGATTTTCTATGGTAAACAGTGTTTGGCGTTATGCCATTCATTTCTTTTCTGCGTGCTACTGACACTTGTGCAATTTCACCTTGAGCATGTGTTGGGGTGTCATGTGTAAGTTCTTGTAAGTGCAGGGAATGCTGTATTGAATCTATGGCTTCATTCAGTTCTGCAAAGTCTGTGCGACTGAAATTGCTTTTATTCATTATATATGACTAGTAAGACAAAGTGTAGTTGTTAAAGTATAATTGTCCTTTCTAAAATCACATTGTTGGAGTTAATAAGATTACAAGAATTGAGAAATTCTATTAGTACCAGTTCTAACCTAGAATTGCTACATAGCAGCTTACATTTTTTATGAATGTTTCTGGGAAATCATATTTATTCATAACATCCCAGAGGAAGTCCCAGCTAATGATGTCAGAAGCTTTACTGTAATCTAATAATATTGCTTTTGCTTTGTTTTTGTGATAATGACTGAAGATTTATCCAAAGTTTGACTAACTGGGGTCCCTCACCCTTACTTCTTATGAATCCCTGATAATTTGTAGGTATAAAATTAGTCATTAGAGTTTCTTGTCTTGTCTCTAGAATTTTATCATGCAGACTACTTTCCATATTCAGCAGAGAATCTTAGCATACAATCTTATTTCCATATTTAGCAAGGAGATCAGTCTATAGTTCATAGGGGATAACTTATCTTTCTTTGGCTTGGAGAGTATAATAACTTTAGCTTCCATTTTGCATACATTAGACATATTAAGCATTTCTGCTTTCGAAAATAAATTAAATAGAGGTTCTACTATCCACTTCTCAAAAGTTTTATATAAGTCCTGGGATATACTGTTTATGTCTGGGGCTTTACTTGAGGCAATACCTTTTCACTTTTGTCTAACTAAAGTGTATTTTTACACTAAAAAGACTGGGACTGCAATTCTAGTGGGAGTAAAAATGTAGCTTAGTCTGCCAAAGTTGGAAAACACACAGGGAGGCTTAAAGTGAGGATTACTTGTACTTATTGTTTGATTTGTTTCTGATACATTTTCACTTTTAGCTAATTAAACTCTGTTTATACATTAAGAAGACTGGGCCTGCAATTCCAGTGGCAGTAGTAGCCTGGTCTGCCTGATTTGGGAAACACACAGGGGGACTTAAAGTAACAGTTGCCTGCAGCTAGTTATTATCTTTTCACTTTTGGCTAACCAAAGTGTGTTTTTACATTAAGAAGACTGAGACTGTAATTCTTGTGGCAGCAGAAACATAGTCTGGTCTGTCTGAGTTGGGAAACTCACAGAGAGGCTTAAAGTGAGATTGTTTCTTCAGCCAGTGGGCTTTTTATGTGGTTAGTCACTTCTCTTTGAGTCTATAAATTTAGTGTGCTTGCTCAGCTCTTGGCTCAGTTCTGCAGAGCTCAAATGATTGACATCAATGCCTGTTTCTCACAGTGTTTGTTTTACCTCTGATGCCATCCAAGCTACGATAATACTTTAAATTTAAATATTGCAATTTCTAGGCTATTTCTGGAGACTGCTACTGTATTTTCAAATTATTTTATTGCACTTTTCTGTATCTCATCACTTTAAACTGTATTTGCTTTTCAATGGTCTAGCTGCTGTTACTGTGCTTTGAAATTGCCTTAAAATATGTATGTGTTCCTCACTACTGGTTTGTTTGCCTTATAATCACCTTGAAATTATTTATTGTAGCTATTTGTTTGATTTTTTGGCTTTTGGCTAATTAAAGTGTGTTTTTACATTAAGAAGACAAGGACTGCTGTTCTAGTGGCAGTCAAAAGGTATACTGGTCTATCTTGAGTTAGAAAACACAAAGGTAGGCTTAAAATGAGATAATTTTATTGGCCAGATGACTTTATAGTTGGTTTAGTCAATTTTCTTTGAGTCTATAAATTCCACTGTTCATTGCACAGTGGTGTTGTTATAGACATGAGCAACTTAGAAACCTATAAAACTTCTCCTGTAAATGTATCTAGTACTAAGCTGCACAAAGAGCAAATTGTTTGTGCTCTGAGAAGTACTGCTGCATGACTTCAGTTATACATAGCTTAGTTGTAGGTTTTACCCTCACAATGCCCAAGTTACCCTGCTGTACCACCCATTTATAGTTCACCTAAAAAGTCCTGACACTATGAATGGGCACTTTCCCAATTTCTCTGATAGCAGCTTGGTATCTATGGGCATCATGAGACAATGTAGGAATTGCTTCATGTTCACTGACAACCAACTAACCCCTAGAAAAACAGATACAAAGATACAATATGTAAGAGATGTAATTACACATTGTCAATGGAGGCAAGGCTCTCACACAAAAACACTCAAAATAACAATCAGGTTGTCAGTAATGTAAATATCACCCATATCACACATAGTACTAACCCAAGACATAGACCAACATAAACTGAGTCACTCAATAGCAACCCTTCTAAGTCCCAAAGACCTCCTAGACATTCATCCTACAAAAAGAATCCTCAGCAACCCCAAAAGCACTCCACCTGAATAACACCCCAACACAACACATACAGTCACACCATTTGGAGCCTCAACTACAAATCCCATAAGGAAAGCCAACACACTACCCAATATTTTAATCATAGGAGACTGCATTGTCAGACATATAGATGTCCCACTCACCAGGCTGCATAAGGAGAAAATTGTAGTCAGTGGTCTATCAGGGGCCAGGATCCACCAAATCACCTTCACACTCAAGTCTTTAGACCACAAGCACTAATATGAATCAGTCATAGTACATGTCAATGTAAATGACCTAAGACGTTCCTCCCTGGACTATATGAAGACAAACATTATGGAGCTCTCAGACTATGTGCCCCAGACTATGTGCCTAGCATTAAGCAGCATTCTACCTTCACTAACAATGATGCCATAAAATGAACAAATGATGATTGACTTCAATAATTAGCTATGTTCCTGGTGTCATTCCAAGGGGGAGTACAATATTTGTCACCATGGGAGGATATGATCAACAGACCATGTTGCTTTGCCAAGAATGGTCTGCACCTGTCCCCTCTAGGCTTTTGAATAGTGGCTAAAACATTCTCCTCCCCCATCATACCTTGTTTGGCAATGCCAAACAGATGAACCTTCAGATGTAGCAAAACCAAACCAAGGAAAGGAAATCTAAAGGTGTTACTGCTAAATGCCAGGAGCCTAAACAAGAAATTCCACTCCCTCCAGACTCTCCTCACCCTGGAGAATGTGGACAACTGTGCAGTTACTGAGACATGGTTTAAAGCCAAGGACAACACTCTGACAGAATAGGGCTACAATGCCTTCCCCACATTTAGGCCAGCTACTGCAGAGGCAGGAACCAAAGGTGAAGGTGTCTCAATCTATATCAACAACAAACTCACCTCACGACTAGTCAAACAGGATGACACTCTTGAGCTTCTCCATGCCACATTTTCCACAGGCAAAGTTCTGTATCATATCCTTGCAAGCTATAGGTCACCCTCTATGACCCAAGGAACCCATAACTTGTAATTGGACTAACTGGAGGCCCTCAACATTCAACCCAATACCATATTCATGGGCGACTTCAGCTATCCCACTATAAACTGGGATACTTTCACAACTCCAGACTTACAGGCCCATATATCCTGGACTTTGTAAACACAAACACCTTGGACCAGATAGTCCATAAGCTGACTATGGGTATAAACATACTCAATCTGGTACTCATAAACATGAAAGAACAATGTACCCACCTAATGTAGTGCCCTCTCTGGTAAGTTCATACCACAGAGTTGTCTCCTTCTTAAAAAACAGTTCTATGACCCCAGCTAACCATGTAAAATTTATGGACTATTCTAAGGCAAAATTCCTACTACTAAGTGATAACCTGCCAAAATTTCAAGACCCCCCCCCCTCAAACAGCTGCCTGTGCAGAACTGTTCACAAAACCCATGTACGATTGTCAATCAATGCATAGAGACAGCTATTACCTACAAAAAATAAGTCCAGAACTAACTCAAAAAACAAACCTACCTGATGGAATCCAAAAATAAATAGGCTGTACAATAAAAGAAAAAAAAACTTACCCAAGATTAGGAAGTGTTTTACCCAGTATGATAAAAATGCACTCATCACAATTAAGAGGGCAAATTAAGTCTATTAAAGCCAAATGTGAGGTAAAGATAGCCCCCAGGCAAAGGACAACCACAAGGCTTTCTTTAGCTATGTCCGAAACCTCAAAGGTAGCACACAGCAGTGTGCAGAACTGATTGTACACTGAGCCACCTACACAGAACCAGAAAATATAGCAAATCTGCTGGGCAACAAATTCAGCTACAATGCTACCAACCCCCTCCCAGAAATACCATCAAACTACCCTTTCCTCAACTATCAATAGGGAGCAGGTCCTAGATGTGCTCTCTAAGACCAAAAAAATACTGCATCGATAACATCCCAGGATGCATCCTAAATAGCCTGAAACATGTTCTGTTGGGACCACTGGAGTCACCATTTGATCATAGCCTCCAGACATGCTTTGTCCAATACGAATGGAGAACTGCAATGGTCATCCCTCTGCACAAGGGTGGGCCATCAAAAAACTGCAAAAACTATAGAGTCATAAGTCTGACTAGTCTTACATGCAAAGCTATGGAAATAATTATCGTGGAAATAATTAATAAGGACATAGAAAACCTTCAAACACTGGAACCAACCCAGTTTGGTTTCATCAAGGGTAGATCATGCCTACTCAACCTGGTGGACTTCTTTGAGAAGGTCACCAAGGCAATAGACAAGAGCAAAATTTTGCATACTGCCTACCTTGACCTAGCTTAGGCATTTTTAAAATACTCCACTTGGGCATTGTAAACAAACTCATGGGTATATGCATAAACCCATACGTTACATGCCAGATAGCCAGCTGGCTCTCAGATAGAACCCAGTATGTTAGGATAGGGGAGACCACCTTCACAAATAGGCCCATCAATAGTGGAATCTCTCAGGTCTCTGTACTGGGTCCACTCCTTTTTGGCATGTATTTCTTGGAAGTCAAGGCCAATGTCAAAGGCTTCTGGATGACCATATTTGCAGATGATTGCAAACAAGGAGCAGTCATAGAAATCCCTCAAGAAACTAACATCCTACAGGAAGAGCTAACATAGACAAATGACTGGTGCCAAAGCCACAGCTTAAAACTCAGTGCCAAGAAATGTATAATAGTACCTTTTGGGAAGTCAGCCACCCTAGGAAATCACTTCATTGATAGAAGACTTCTATGAGTAGATCACGTCAAGGTCCTATCTCTATACTCTGTTTCCTGCAAACTGTTGAGAAACGATCTATGTCTGGCATACAAGGCATACCTGCATCCCACTCTGATGGACCTTTTGCATATCTGCAAAACAAATGTCATCAGAATTGCTCGATCTAGGATTTAAACTTTGCTTACAACATAAATAGGACACATTGGAGGGACAGGTATGTGTCTCACAGAATTCCCTTTCTCTGGAATAAACTTCCCATCTATGTAATGCAGAGCTTTTCCCTAACCCTAGTCAAGAGAAATCTGGACCAGTGGAAGGGAAATCTGAAATACATTCCAGGTCTAGCACCTATGTCTTCAATGGACAGAGGTACCCTGTAAATCTTGACTAGTTGACATATAATCCTCAAATAACATCTGAAAGTGCATAAACTTGTGGTATACAATTGGAATGCTTGGACAGATTTATAAAGGCCTTAGTGGTCATCAGCCTAATATACTCCTATAAAGCTATAGATAGCTGAAGAGATTTCTTGTTTTTCAGTCAGGCAGGCTATTTTTTGTAAACATCCTCTGGTATCCTTTTTGTTTCAGTGACTTAATATTCTGCTTTCCTTCAGTTCTCTTACTGGGCATCCAGGGTGAGAGGTTGATATAATTCTTGCATAAACAATGTGTTCATTTTTTGGGGAGGGGGTCAGTTATTTCCCTATTTAAATTCTATAAGTGGGGAATACATAGTTGCTGTGCTCTACCTTGACATCTTTTGGCAAGAACCACCTGAGATTTCAGACCCTTAGCCTAAATGCATAATTTTTATCTTTCTCACTTATTATGTATATAATTAGTATACACTGCACTGCATGTCTTCTTCAATGAGATGAAGTTGGGATAAATAGTCTTATCTTTGTATAGGCTGTTTTTGTAGTCTTGCTCTGTCAGCTTTATCTGTTCCTGTATAGCATCAAGCTTCAGTCTAGCGGACAGTCTATCTATCCACCTCAGCTAATTGTTGATACCAGACTTGAAATCTGATTTTAAAATTTTGCCATCAGTGATTATGAGTACTATTCCTGTCCTGGTGCCTCACCTCAATATGATTTAATCCAGGTTACAGTGGTTCTTACACAGCTTTCACTGCCTAGCCATAATGAATCTAACTGTGATTGATAGCTGGGCTCACTGGTATTGATAATGGCAGTACACTGTGACTCATTAATGTTGTTGGAATGATCTTGATATGGTGAATCTTTGTAAATAAATGTTGTGAGGTTAGGAACATGTCTAGTCTACTAGTTGTACTAGTCGTATAACTAAAATATGTATAACCTCTGCTCTCTGAGTTCAGAATTCTACAACTGTCCCTTAACTTTCATTCTGTACAAATTCCCTCAAGTGTGGTTGTAATATTAGGAGTTTGTTAATACCTGCAGATAACTTGTCTAGAATAAGATCAAATATCATTTTAAAGTCAACAACTAACATCATAATGTTATATTTGGGTTGATATGTTGCTGCATTTTCTAGTAGAGATTGTATGTGCACAGTCATTGTTGTGGCTATAGGCATTTATTAACCATATTACCATATTAAGCCATTTAAGCTTCAGCATTGTCCCCCAGCTATCATATATTTATGTGTGTCTTCTATGGCTACTCTAAAAGAATGATGAATAAATATGGCTACTCCCCTTTTACTGAAGTGTCACTACTACAGTATTTCTTTCCCTTCCAAATTTTAGATAAAATTTTTGATTTTTTTTTCTGTTTAATAAAGGTTCTTGTAAAAAAGAATATGTCTTGTTTGTTTTTTTTTTTTTATTTTTTTTAATTTATTTATTTTTTTGCTTTGAGGTCCATTCCATCACTATCTTAGCCTTATAATAAATGTATATCCCTTTAACATTCCAAAAGATGATAGTAAATGGAGTGCACACTGACTTATTTGAGTGACAATCATTACTTTTCACTCCACTGACTACAAAATAACAAGATATGTTTGCAACACACCGGACAAATGGACATTTGGGAAGGTTCACCTATGATATGTGTTTATGATGTGAGATGAAGTCTGCAGACTCAGCAAAAAAAACACCCAAGTGCAGGGTGGATAGGCAGATTATGCAGAGAAAGCACTACAGTGAAAAAATAAACTAGGTAACCAAGTCCTGTGAGACTGCAGTGCTAACCATTATCCCACTGGGTGGCAAACAGTCAGTTTAAGGGCAAATTCAGAGCTATTGCAGTGGTGACATACGAACATAGTATGAGCTATCATAAAAACTGCCATGTTTTATTATGGCAAAGCTTTTTGCACTCTGATAATGACTGCTATTTAAAAACTAAGTTACGTAAGTAGAGTAAGAAAGTAAGAACAACCATGTTGACAGGAAGGGTACATAGAAAGCTGACAAATGTAAGATGCAAAAGAATACATTTAGAACTGGAGGTGTATAAAACAGACAACCCAGGCAGAATACTTGAATTTAAATCTGTAAAATAATGTTGAGTGTTAACTGCATGATATTTAGTATTTAGATATTCATAATCTTGCAGCAAACATCACAGAGAAATAGTACAGTACACAACTAAAACATATTAACAACGCAAGTGGATATAAAGCTGGACACTGTAACAGCATTTTCATATAGTTCTGTGACTAACTAAGAAAACTGTTTTCATGTATGTTATGTTATGTTGTGTGTGTGTGTGTGTGTGTGTGTGTGTGTGTGTGTGTGTGTGTGTGTGTGTGTGTGTGTGTGTAAATATATATATAAATACATACATGCCTCTATAAAATGTTTTAAGACAGTATCTGATGGCATCCTAATTCTTAAGGGATAATTAAGGTCTCAGTAATGCTTCAAAATAAAGCATGAATGCTATACCAGTATGTGTATAATCCCATATGACTGGACTGGTAGAGATTTAGCGGTTAGAACTGATCGTGAAATTTATTTTCAGCTTCTGCAAATAGTCAAAATAAATTAATAATGGAAAGGTACCGGGAAAACAGCAGCATTTAGCTAGGAGAACACAGAGTACTGTACTGCAAGGAATCAAAAAGGACACAAAGTTGAAGTTAATAAAAGCAGTGCTGTAATTCAATGAGTGCACTGTACTGTACAAGTATTGTGAAATAAAGAGCTATGCAAGCATGTAATTCCCAGCAAACAACTGTGTTGATAAGTAAAGTAAGTTATAGGCGGGAATGACATAGTCTTCAGAAATTGATAAAATGAGTTCATAAAACAACTAAAGCAGCAGCAGACCAATGAAATCTCAGAAAACCCCTCAACAGTTTCCAGCAATATAAATGCAAAAAAGTCTAATAATCTAATGAAAGAATGCAATCAATGCTTCTGAATAAAAAATAGAATTTTCATCATATAAAAGAGGTTCAGTTCAGTTGTGGGATTTCCAAATTCTGAACAATGACAACTGCTTCCAAATGTGCAACAGAAAATATAAATCTGGACACTTAAATAAAGAGTAAAGGATAAAAATATATGAGGAGGGCATAAAATCATACAAATATGTTTCAGTGTTTCTAAACGTGCATAAAAACACCACTGCTTTTCCAAAATAAACCACACAAAAATTCATTAAAGACACTTCTGACTATGTTCAAGTCAGCTGACAGACCAACAGCCATGCATGAGTGGGAAAGTCAGATAGGTGCAGAAGGACAGTTTCAGCAAGTGACAATAACACAAAGTAGTTTTGCTGAAAGCCAGTTTTATTAATAAAGGATTTTGCGTTTTGTCCCATTGTTGTGATTTTTGTGGTTGGTATAAAGGAGTTTGGGAGCATGGAAGGTGTCTGCCCACATGCGCATACAAGGGTGCTTTCCCACTCAACAAAATGTGCTTTGAGGGACGCTGAAAGTGTCTCTCAGTAATTTAGTTTTGAGTTGCTGTCACTCGTTGAAATTTCCTTTGGTGATTTGCATGCATCACAGGAACAGATGACATTAACCAGACTTCCTGACTGTAACTGATCAGGCTCTGCATGATCACCCCACCCATCCCAGATGTAAGACTGGTTATACTACCATATATGGACCGATGACCATGCAAGAGATACCATATGGCCAATGATCATGCTATATAAGTATACTGGAATTTCCAGCTATATGATGATTTTTCCAGACCGGTGTCTATTACCTAAACTAAGCCATAAAAATGTATTAAGTAAATTAAGTTAATGCCATTGTGTACTGGGTAAGCTATACCCAATCTACTCTCTTGCAAGATGGACCTATGGAGTCTAATGACCCAATTCAGAGATGTAATTCTAAGAGCTTAATGCTGACTAAACCTCAGCTAAATTACAGAGACATTGTCATGAACACATGACCTGCACTTAACAGGCTTCAGCTGAGGGAGTGGATAAAAGAAAATATGAAACTAAACAGCATTATTACCCCAGAATGGTGGCATAGAGGGATCAAGTTTTGGAGGGTGGGGTGCAGAATGATGAGATGGGTACCAATTTCATGAGCATGGGTAATTACAGACCAAGCAACCAGAGTTTGACTAGTAGCTCAACAGCTTGATAGGGCAGGTAGGATGGGATATGTCCATCTTGGGAGGCAGGACGGATGTTCCATCCTACAGGACACTGCTGCTCTGATGACAGGGCCTCAGCTGGAGAACAAAGAAATGTCATGATATGGGAAGCTCGTACTGGGAAAACATGAACATGGCCACCCAAATCAGTAAGTGTAATGCCAATCAACACATGTGAGGAGCACACATGCCTGGGCAAAGGGACACAGGTGGTCTTTGCAGTGATGCAAGTGCTGATGTCACCGGAAGGGTTGAGTTAGGCCATAAAAATAATAAAAAGCTCTCAATGCCAGAATGCCATCAAAAACAGAAAGTGATTGCTGGATGTCAGCATCTCCCCTTCCCCCCGCGAGACATTGTAACTTCTGATCAAGTGGAGGCTTGATGGTCAAGGGGCACAGAGACAATAATAATACAAAAAACATTATTAATAAATGTTGAATAAATGAGTACAAATATACTTAATTTTGTTGTGTGTTTTGTGTGTGTATGTGTGTGCATTATTGTGTGTGTGTGTGTGTGTGTGTGTGTGTGTGTGTGTGTGTGTGTGTGTGTGTGTGTGTGTGTGTGTGTGTGTGTGTGTATGTATGTGTATATATATATATATATATATATATATATATATATATATATATATCTAGGACTTTTGATCGAAAGATCAAATGTCCGAATCCATAATTACCGAACACACTTAAACAAAAGCACTTTCACCGAAAAAACACTTTCGTTAAAGTCTGTTAAAAAAAAAAAATCACTAAATCTACTGCTATGCAGGGGGGGCAAGCCCCCCTGCATCCCACACACCCCCCTACTTTAATATTTTCACTCCGAGGTCACACTACAGTGGGGAAAAGGGAATTCTCCCTTATCCGCACCATAGTACGACTGGCACAACAAGCATATTTACCTGAAAGTGCTGCTTCGGTGAACAGCACTTTCAGTTAAGCATGCCCGCCAATTAATTTTTCGGTGGAAAGTGCAGTCGGGGATCTGTACGGATCCTATATATATATATATATATATATATATATATATATATATATATATATATATATATATATATATTATAGTTAGATAAATACAGATAAAGATGTATTACAAAGGTGACTGTTTTATTTGACAGGATGTTATATGATTGTTACAACTGAAATAGATATGTGTGGCCAAAACAGACTTCCGCTACAGATGAATGGATGACCACTCTTCTCATCACACATCATACATGTTTGTTTTATACATGCTCTGGACACACACACACACACACACACACACACACACACACACACACACACACACACACACACACACACACACACACACACACACACACACACACAAGTTCATGAGGAGTTAATGTGTTTGCACAAATATGACTATGCACCTTCCATGGGATGCTCTTCTGTCTACTTCAAGTAGCTGTAAACAGCATTATACTTAGTGGTATGAGATTGCTTTTACTCAGCAGTATATTGTGTAAATGCAGTTTTAGTCAGATGCTGTAGGGGGTTACCAGGTACTAGTCCTCAGGCTGGAAAGTGGGAGTTGATGACCTTTTTACATCTTTATTTGGTGCTTTTTCCCAGGCAGTTTCCTAGTGGAAAAAAAAACATTCTTCTTTCCTGATCTCTGCAGAATAGTACCAGTTTTCACTGTTGAAGACAAGAGACAGCAAAATCCCCATTAAGTGAATAGGTAGGATCCCAAAGAGATGCCACAATCCCTAAATTACAAGGCTTTCAGGCTTCATAGTTTGTATCATAATTTGTGATTCATTAAAGTCAGTCGCCTCTCATCCACAAGCATGAAGTGTCTGTGCTTTTGCTTGCTGTCCTCGCACTCTTTAACTAACGAAGAGTAAAGCCATATTGCCTAACATGAGCTGGGTATCCTATGTCAGCAATAGCCACCAAACGAATGTTTAAGCAACAGGCCTTTGCACAAAAGACCCACGTGAATGAGAAAAGCATGTACATATGAAAACTCGACACTAAACAAGCATCCAGAGTGACTACAGGTGAATCTGAAAACATCTGGTCAAGTTTAAAAACAAGCATTCAGTATAACCATCTTACACTATTAGTGACATAAATCCCTAAAACAGTAACTATAATATTATATTAGATCCTCTATTTCTGTTTATGTTTTCATCTGCTCCTTAAAAATGAGACAGGTTAATTTTAGATTTCCACCCAGGTATTAGAAATAGATGCAGTTAAATGCACAGAGGACTGTAAATGATCTTACTTAATATTCTGCCATGTAATATAACAACTAATTGCTATTTTTTCTCTTTTGGGGTTTAGCAAATGGCCTGCTGGACATTATTTTTGTTTAATAGTTAAATAATACTCATCTGCAGTGCTATAGGGTTGCCACCTTTCAAATACAAAAAGTGGGACATTTTGTAGAAACGTGAGAATTTTCAGGAAAAAACATACCCATGGCCAGTGCAAAGGACACTGCTTTACTTTTTTACAAAAATAATAGTTTATTCTTGTAGCATTTGAGTTGCTTGTGCTATTTCATATACCATTTAAGCATTTCAGATACAGAATCTAACTTTTATCTAACTATTAAAGAAAACTTTAATTTTTGTCCTAAAATCTCAGGACATTTGCCATTTTTTTATTTTTTCCACAGGCCACAGCTGCCCAAAGGGAACTGTCACTCACAAAGAGGAATAGGTGGTAACCTTACCTAAGCAGTCATGACTGGCCATGTTAGTCAGTGAGTGAGGGAAAGATCTGCAAATTGTCATCATGCGGTGTTCGGGCATAGGTTTGAACCCACAGCCTTTACTTGCTTAAAGTATTTTAAATAAGCTGAAGCTGAAGCTATTGTTCCTTCATTGGTTACAGGTACTTGTGTTTTGTGAGTCTTACCTGGTTAAGAAACAATAAATAATTAAAGAAATATATTTATCACTCTTCACTATGGACTGTAACAGGAAATATTTTTATAACCTAAAAATGAAACTGTCAGCGTATCTGCCATCTCCTGCAGGGTTGAAGAATGGGGTCATGTTGTCATGTTAGTTGAGGGTGCAGTTATCAGAGATTTCTCTTTACCTGGCATGCAATGACACTGGGGTTAGGATAATAAAACCAGGACCATAAGGCCCTGTATTGGGGTGAATGAGTTATCTGCCTCAGTGAGAAAAATATATTTATTCTGTGTAGCACACTAATGCTTGATTGTTGACCCTGACACTTTGTCACTGAATAGCTATATATTCATTGGCTAGCATATTAAACTACTTCAGCTGAACTAAACCGCATGTTTTCCATCACTTTCTTATGTCACAAAATATATCATCATGGTGACGTATGTAGGTCCAAAGGTGGCCCATATAAATGTAGGTTAACAGCTTACTTTCTTTAAAAATGAAAAAAAAAAAAAAAATAGGGGAAAAATAAAACAAAAGTACCATTTGATTTCTGATAAGGTTTATGCCTGTTTAGCAGTAATCCATATACAAGACATGATATAATTGGTTATTTAATTTGCTTTTGGAAAAAAAGAACATTAATACTTGAATATAAGAACTATTTTATTTTATTAGTATTTTACTGGCATAGAGAAGTGATCTCTATGGTCCTTTTTTAGTCTCAGCCCATGAATTTAGTCTGGTTAAGTCACTTGCTCAGAGTCACACAGTTATACAATGGAGACTGAGGGAATCAAACCCTGGACACTGAACCACAGCTCATGAATCCTCAGTGTCAATTGGTAGAGCCGTACTGACTAAAAACCATGTGTAATAAGATGCAGGTCAGTGAATCTTAGTGTTTATGCAACTTTCATTTCTGAAGTATAGATTAGCACATACTATGGGAGCTGTGGTGGATTAATACTTTTTAATGGCAACATTTTGCCCAGCTTGAGGGCAGTAAGTACTTTACCTTCAGACACATAAACAGGTAAAAGAAGTTAACTGTGTAAAAGTGAAGTATGCTTTCTGAAATAAGAATTTTATATAATAAATTAATACACACAAACATGTGCATGACACACACACACACACACACACACACACACACACACACACACACTACTAACATCTGTATCACTCTTTTGTCACTCCTCTCTGATTCTGTTAGGGAAAAAGAGGGTTCCTCTGACCAAAAGCACTGGACCCTCTTTATCTGAAATACTCCTCATACCTTGGCTATCTTCAGACTTTCTGATCAAAAGGATTCTAAGGCACTTAACAGGCAATATCCAAGGATACAGCATAATCTGCAGCTCAGGCTCCATCTGTAGGTGTCACAGACTAGAATGGGGCTGACCATTTAGGTTCTGAAGGGGGCATAGAGCTGTTAAGAGCTCAGTACACAGCTTAAGGGATCAAACTGTGAAGAGGGAAAGGCTGAGGTGTAGCATGCATGGAACAAAATGATGGCAACAGACCAGGAGGCTATTTTGGAGGCATACTGATCATACTGTTGAGCCCTCTATACCCTGCAAGGTGAAGCACTGCAGAAAACATCTTGGGTACTTTTCTGACAGGCATAAGATACAGATGTAGAAAGGGAAAGTGACACAATTGTTTTGATGACCCCGATACAAGGAAGAGAAATGCAAGGTTTAATCTGGTACATCAAAGTGAGTAAAACTCCAGGGATGGACAACTTTCCAAGAGACGTGCATACGGAGTACCCTGAACCCTTTCTCTCAGTATTAGTCTTTATTTTAATCTTTGTTTACTAAAGTGCTTAAACACTATCTCCAGTGTTACCAAGGACTCCATACATTACAGCACTATGCTTATCTACTGGGCAGCTATTCATCATGCTATTTCAGTTACTGAACAATATAGTTTCTTAACTCCTACCTCAAAGCTGTACCTCCTCAAGCTTTGTAGCTACGATAGGCACACAGGTTCATATGTGAATACTAGGCTAACTGGCCTGAAGCATAGCCATGTTATCACATCAGGTGTTCAAATTACCCTCACCTTGATTTTTATTCCTATACTTCTCATCTGTGAATGAATGCTTCCAGGGTCATACTGAGTATTGAATGGGGACACAGAAATACCTCACTAAAAGAATCACAGGCCTAAAGCAGATGCCCTACGCTGACCGCCTTAAAAAACTCCAGCTATACTCTGTCGCATATCGTCTACTCAGAGGCGATCTCTGCTTAACATACAAGGCCATGTCAAACCCAGAGCTGTTGGACATGCTACACTTAAAGAAATCCCAATCCCTCAGAGCCACACACTCCAGGGATCTAAACCCTGTCATCACAATAAACAAAACATGCTGGAGGTATAGGTTCCTGACCCAGAGACTCCCCAGACTCTGGAATAGATTGTCCATACATGTCAAGCAGAGTGCCTCTTTGGCTGTCTTCAAAAGGAACCTTGACGATTGGATGGGAGAAAGGAAATTCACCCCACAGATTATGTCAGTCGCCCTGCTAGACAGGGGTCCAGGGAAGTAATTAGTGTGGCAAGAAATAGCCATGGAATTGTTATGGCTAGGCTTGTATAGGCCCTAGGGCTGATAGCCTAGTACCAACCTATGAACCTATGACCCTGCTACAAAATAGTGCAATTATCTATCTCCTCTGTTTGACTAAACCATCACTATTTCCTCCTTAGTTGGCCTTTACTTCCTTTAAACTGTACTCTATTATTCCTTTTCATAGATTTACGTACATACCTCTCCCTCTCAACTGTCCAGTTTTTCATAGAATGTCCATATTTTTGTGATCTATTTTTTATCTGTTCCTCATAAAATGTGTAGTGTTCTGTCAGATTATTAAGGATTGAAGTCCTTAAATAATGGCTAAAAACTGATTTTCAGACTTCATACTTTTCAGAAAATGCATGATAATACAAAACCAATTTCCAGCTATTTTCTAAGTTTATTAGCACAATATTTAAAATTGTATTTATTTTTGGCCTTTGTCCCCCCATTGCTTTTGGCATTGTCTAGATGTCTTGTGTTTATAGGTTGAAAGGTATGTTTTGGTAGCAATAGTATGCACGCATGTGTGTCCTTTTGTGCTTCTTCCTTCAAACTCCTAAACCAAAGTTTATTGTCATCAGCTTTTGTCTGTGCATGCCTGAAATGTTATAGTTTATTTCTAACTATAGTCCTGACAGCATGCTGTGCATTTTAATTTTAAGTGGGAATACAACTGTTTCAGAAGCTCCAGAGACTGGGTATTTTCATCTGCATAATATAAACTGGACAGTGCACTGTCAGGACTATTGTCAGAAATAGATCCACAAAGTCCTTTCTGTCACAGCTAATACATTTTTTTGCCACAATGCAGTTTAAGTACCCCAGTGACCAACCACCACTACAGCAAGGTTATTTCACTCCTGTTGCCTAGCAATTCTTATCTTACCGTTTATTGTAGTGATCCAAGTTCTTGACAAACAGATTATCTCTTGTAAATAATGCAAAAATATGCATTGTAATGACAGTGTGTGTCTCTCACAGGCCTTGAAATGGGCTAAAGCAATGGGTAGTTCAGACTGATATGCTGGATTATCAGTACTGCTGTTGCTGCTGGATCATGCATTGATTAAATTCAACATTAGTAGTTTCATTTGTAATTTTGTATGAACGTTGTGTGCAATCATTGTGCAAATCTTATTAACTTTATCTACAATTTGTATCACATATGCATTTCTGTTATAGAAGCATATATCTAAAAATAAGTTGCCTTTTTTGATCACTTAGTGCCTGTCTTGACCTTTGCTCCACTCCAGCCTTCAGCAGTTTCTTGTACCCTCTGTTCTGAGATCTGCCCAGAGTCTCCCAGATTGTCAGGCTCCTCACTCTATCACAGAGACTGAGGTCAGAGCTAATCTACCCTGCAAAAGAACCCCATTTTTGCTGCTTGTATCCATGATCTTAGCCTTTCTGCCACTACACAAAGCTCACAACCATATATAAGGATGGGGGCACTGACTAGTACATTGAGAGATTCATCCTGTGACTCATTTCTCAGTTCACCACCACAGTCTGATATATCTCTCACAGGACTGCTACCACTGCACTTACCTGCTGGTCAGTGTCTTAATTCCCCTCTACCTTCATTGTGAACAAGTACTTAAACACCTACCCAAGATAGCTGATACCCTTCAACTGCAAAGAACAATCCACTCCTTTCTGGGAGATAATTATAACCTCTGATTTGGAGATGCTGATTTTCATCCCAATCACTTCATATTCAGCAGTGAATCACTGCAGTGCATGCTAAAGATAACAGTCGCCTAAGACTAAAAAGACAATATTATCTGCAAATAATTAAGATGCAAGTTTCACATCTCCAAACTGGATACGCTCCAAACGTTGGTTGCACCTTGATATTCTGTCCATGAAAATTACAAATAGAAGCAGAGAGAAGATATACCATTGAGGGAGTCCTTGCCCACCATAAGTATGTTTTCAGTTTAGCGTCAAGAATACAGACATAGTTGTTGCTCCTAAAATG
Source organism: Protopterus annectens (assembly GCF_019279795.1). NCBI lineage: Eukaryota > Metazoa > Chordata > Ceratodontiformes > Protopteridae > Protopterus > Protopterus annectens. Next base: position 707,705,237 of record NC_056741.1, read on the forward strand.
CAGGGACTGAATAGCATATCAGTGCACATGTGCTTAACAGGGTCTTTGGGGTATTCAGCCCTCCCAGAGACTGTTAGTGCAGTGAGCGATAGAGAACCACATAATGATTCTGTGCTTCTACTGGGAGATGTCATAGCTCACATGGAGAAGGATGAAGATGCCTGGAGGGGCATAATATAGCAATAACCCATGCCTGGGTGTGAGTAATGCTGGATTTACCCACGGTTGGCATGGTTTTGTCATGAGGGCAAAGCCCGAGTGGCCAAACAAAGCCAACCGTGGATAAATCCAGCATTACCCACACCCAGAAGTGGGTTATTGCTATTATACAATAACATTATTTAAGAAAAAAAATAATTACTTTTCTTAAATAATGGCATTGTATAATGCCTCTTTGCTGCCCTTCCGCAGCTGTCTGGTATTCTGCGGCAGTTCTGATGTACTGCGCATGTGTATGCCTACGCAGTACATCAGAGCTGTGGGCAAAAGCAATGGAGAAAGCAAGATCTCCATTGCTTTTTACTGTTTCGCTATATTAAATGGGTTTAACATAGCGAGACAGTTTTTAAAAAAGCAACGGAGAATCTCCGTTGCTTATTTTAAAGCTGTCTTGCTATGTTAAACCCATTTAACATAGCGAGACAGTTTTGAAAAAAGCAACAGAGAAAGCAAGATCTCCGTTGCTTTTTACAAATTTTTTCGCTATGTTAAATGGGTTTAACATAGCGAGACAGTTTTAAAATAAGCAACAGAGATCTCTGTTGCTTATTTTAAAGCTGTCTCGCTATGTTAAATCCATTTAACATAGTGAGACAGGTTTAAAAAAAAGCAACGGAGAAAGCAAGATCTCCGTTGCTTTTACATTCGCTATGTTAAAGGAGTTTAACATAGCGAGACAGCTTTAAAAATAGCAATGGAGATCTCCGTTGCTTTTTTTAAACCTGTCTCGCTATGTTAAACTCCTTTAACATAGCGAGACAGTGTTTTAAAAAAGACTTATACTAATGGAAAAAGTCTGGGTGACCGGACCTTTTTCCATTAGTATAAGTCGATTTACAACGTGCACGCTGACCAATCAGCGTGCATGTTTTGGAATATTAATGGGGGGTGGGTCATGGTATAATTGGGAGTAATGGTTAATTTGATTATGATCTGAGTGACGTGTTAGTCATAGATTGTCCATAATTTGCATTATGCTTAAACAGAAGGATGTTGTAAGTGTACCTTGTACCACAATACCTTGGTATAAAGGTCAATAATGAACTCATAGTCATATCATTAGACCTAAATCATATATATACTGGACACTTGAGTTAAGAGAGGTGTTGAGCTGCCAACTGATCACAATTTGGTGTGAACTGATCAAATGACTGGGACAGTGGTTGAACAGATCTAGAAAACCTGCAATGCCTTGTTGATGTTTCTCTGTAGGATAGTTTCAACTCTCATCAACAGAACAACTTCTCGTCTACATCTGGAGAAGTTGGGGAGTTCAAAGTCTAGACCTCATTAGTTGAGGCAGTAGCAAGGTCCTGTGGTTGAAAGGTGATTGATACTTTGACTGGCAAAAAACAATTACTAGAAAGTGGAAATGAAAGTCTATGCCAACTGAATTTGAAGTAATGAATATCATAAAGAAGAAAAAAGAACTGGAGGATAGATCTTTAGAAAAGGGAAGGAGCAAATTACTTAGAAATAACAGGAAACTGTGAGAACCATACATGCAGAATAATGTTCAGGAGGAGGAGTGAGTTTCAAGGGAAGGCTGGGTTTCAGCAATTTATGTAATGTTGGATTGATGATAATTACAAAGAAATAAAAATATGTGATGTATTATGTATACAAATGGGAAAATGTTAATATGGTTTGTTTTCCTTTCTGTTAATGAATGTTTGCCTATGTCTTAAGTAATAATGTAATAATGGTGTTTAAAGAAAGAAAGTTGATTGGTACTTTTCATGGTGGTAAACAAAGCCATCAGGCAGTAGAAAGAGATCCTCAGTGAAGTGTTAATAGAAGGGGGGACCAAATCAGACCAATGTACACCAACAGGCCAGTTAGGTCAGTGCTGCTAAGTGAAGTAGAGACTGAGGTGTAGGAGGGCTATGGTGAGGTCATGAAGGATAACCTTTGGAGGATGTTGGGGATGATGAAGACAAAAAACAGGTTGTCTCTCCATGATGTGAATAATCAATACGTTCCAATAAAATCCATAAAAAATTCTTTATTGACATAAAAGAGAGAATGCGCGCTTTTGCGTAGACACCTCTACGCTTCTTCAGATATAAAACAGTGAAAATCCATTTCATTTAAATACAAAAAAAGGCGGGAAATTAAACAATTGAAATGTCTGTTATTCAATTACACTAACAATTGTCGTGAGACGTTATTAATATACTATATGACTATGTAACTATGATTCATATTTTAACCTAAACTAAAGAAATATATGTATCACTCTAAAATAACAAACACAACCCTCTGATGGAACATTCATTTCAAATACTAAATATATCTGTCCACTAAAATCTCATTAAGTTGTTACCTAGGAGACATCGTCATAAATAAAGTGTTCAGATTACTGTTTCAGAGATAAAGAAAAACAACAGTAAAACACTGTCAGATATAACCATTTGCCGATTAACATGAGCGATAGACATTATTAATCATTGTTGATCAGAGGCATATCAAACCATATGCCTGAAACACATCACTGGATTTTGGTGACAAATTATAAAAAATATATATATAATACTCATTTCACCAGTAAGGTGAAAACACCAATCACAACTCAGTAAATTATCAATAGACGCAAAACTGCTCTAACTTGCCTGCATCTATGGGAATGTAAAGATCAAGGTCTCCTGTTTTCCAAAACTGGTTTTACTGTAATGAAACTATTTATTCCAGGAGCTAGGTGGGCACTCAACCTTAATATCCAACTAAGCTCAATATTAGCAAGGCGGTTCATATTGTCCCCACCCCTCTCACTTGCCACCACAATTTGTAAGACCCTAAAACAAAAACTATGACTACTATTATCCATGACATGATTGGCAAGGGCATTAACTTCATTGCCTTTCCTTATATCATAAATGTGGTTGTAGATCAGCCTCCTGGTGGTAAGACCCACGTAAAATGCATCGCATTTTAAACATGTGGCTAAATAAATCAAGTTTTTTGAGTCACAGGTTGCATAAAACCTGGGGGAAAAAACAAAACTCATAGTAGGGTGTTTATAGTTTTGTATGGTGGTTATAAATACACACCTATTACAGTGACCACATGGATAAGTGCCCACTTTGTCCTTCTTGTAGAGGTTGGGGGTATGGATCAGAAATCGATCCTTACAAAGAATCTGTTTCAGATTATCACTGTTTTTAAACATAAACCTAGGAGTGTCACCTACTATCTTTTTAGTGGCGAGATCCATGGTTAAAACGTTCCAGTTTTTGATGATCACATTCTTTAACAATGTTATGCCACTAGTGTACTTGATGATAAATGGTACTTTCATTGAACTAAATCTCCCCATTGGTCTTACTAATTTGACATTGTTGTGAATATTTTCAGTAATATTATTGGGTTCAGACCTACCTAATGTTGTTAATTTAATGTGCCTGACTATCTTGCTGTCATAACCCCTATCTATAAACAGTTGTTCCATCCGGTCAGCTTCTATCAAAAGTGTGGTAGAATCTTTGCTAATTCTGGATAGTCTCACAAACTGACTTTTGATTATCCCAGAAAATGTGTGTCTGGGGTGCATACTGTCATAGCTTAGGAGGGTGTTCTTCCAACTCGATTTTCTATATAATGAGGGAATAATTAATCCAGAGTCAGAGATTGTTAAGGAGACATCCAAAAAGTTAATACAAACACTGGATACTTCCATCGTAAACTTAAGAAAGATGGTAGTGGAGTTTAGATATGCCAGAAAAAGCTCAAATTCTATCTTGGTGCCCTCCCAAACAATAAGGATGTCATCTACAAATCTCTTATAGAGTTTAATCATTTTAAACTCATTGGTGTTGAAAAGATGACTCTTTTCCCAAAAGAAAACAGCTAAGTTGGCATAAGTGTTGGCACAGGGGGTGCCCATGGCAACCCCCCATTGTTGTAAGTAGCACTTATCATTAAAAGCAAATACATTGTTATATAAAATTAATTCAAGCAAGTGACAAACTAGTATCTGTTTGTCAATGCTATAGTCAGGGTCACCAACAAGTAATTCTCTTATCGCTTGTAGCCCATATTCATTTGGGATCGACGTAAACAAATTTTTAACATCTAAGGTTATGAGTAGATAATCTTTGGTGTTCACATTAAGATGTAAATTAGTCAAACAATCTAAAAGCTGATAAGTGTCTTTAAGAATAGAAGGTATTTTGTCTACCAAAGGTCTCATTGTGTACTCAATGAAGTTGGAGATGGTGGATGTAACCCATTTCTCGCCAGCGACTATGGGCCTCATAGGGATGGGGGAAATATTTTTGTGAATCTTTGGTAACACTTTTATAATGGGTGTAACAGGAAAATCTATACAGAAGTATTCATAAGTCTCCTTATTTATTTGTCGACACATAAGTAAGTCGTAGATGTCATTCTTAACATTTGCAATAATTTTATTAACTTCAACTGATGTTATCTCCCTGTAAGTACTATCGTCAGAAAGAAGTGTCAGCATATTTTCTAAATAATCAGAGGTGTTCAAAACTACCACACCCCCTCCCTTATCCGCTGGTTTGATGGTCAAATCACCCAAGTGTGTCAATTTTTTCAACTATTCAAATTCTTCAGTGGTAAGATTATAAAATAGATGTCTATTACATTTATTAGAATAAAGTGAATAAAAATCGTTTTCACATACTTTCAAAAAACATTCAACATTTGAAGGCATTGAAGGCATATAACTACTCTTTCTTTTAAAGTTGAATGACTTCTTATTACTATTATCTAAATCTACCTTGTCTTTAAAATGTAATTTCAGAGAAACTGAACGATAAAATAGTCGTAAATCAATCAGAGTTTCACTCAAATAACTGGTTTGCGCAGGAACAAAATTTAGTCCTTTGTTTAACAGACTGATGTCAGAGTCTGTTAAATGAAATGTAGAAAAATTAAAAATTAAATCATTCAGTTTCTTATTTTCCTTGTTTGACCTTGCCTTTCTACGGAGTATTTTCTCTTCCTTGGTCCCCGGCTGCTGGAACGGCCCCTTGCCAGGGACTGTTTGATCGGATAGGGTAAAAAACGCCCACTGTCCTGATTTGAATGTTTCGATCTGGCTCCAAGGGAGATATCTCCCTGGTTTCTATTTAATGCTTGTTGGTTCAGTGGGGGTGTATCTAGTACAGAATCAGAACTAGCAACCACATTGGTTAGGGGTAGCTCTGTCAAAGTCTCTTGTCGTGCCCTGCTGCTCGCTACGAAGGATGACGTGTGGGCAGTAACAGTCTGGATACCATCATTAGATGAAATGTGGTTGGAAGAAAAATCATTAGTCGTGGTATAAGCCATAGATTGATTACTGTTAGATCTGGGCCAAACAAAGATTTGGCCTGAGGCAAAATCGTTGTGGTCTCTCTGTATTTTTCGCTGCTTGGTCTGTTTCAATCTGTCACTAAACAAATTGACTTGCGTACGAATATTGTCAATTCTTCTTAAACAGTAATCAGAATGAAAACGCTCAATTATGGTTTTATAAGTGCTATCAACCTTGTTTCGCAAGTCTGTTTCAAGCGGAGAAAAGTAATCAAGTAAAAGCCTCATGTAGTTAAAACCCAATTCAATGTTCAAGTCCTGCCATTTCTTTAGGAGGATTGGGTGACTTTCTCCATATGTTGGCATGCAGAAAATCCACATGCCCCTAGGTACTATGCGGAAATGCAGGCATGCCTCAAGATGTTGCCTCTGCCATGCATACCGCTGTAGTTTATAGAGATCATCTTCCAATTCTTTAGATAAAGCATTAAAATCTGTTAAATTCTCACCATTAACTTGCGCACAGTTCGTATCAATGTTTGTAGATAAATCCAGAGCCAATAAAGGGTTCGGGTTTTGATGTAACAAAATATTCCATGTAGATAGGTTGTCCCTCATCTCTGGTTGGTAATCAAGCTCAATATTGGCTGGTTCCATCATGTGCAAACAGCTGCAGAAAGATGAAGGCAGCTAGCCACAAAAAAATACAAAGAACTGCTGCTGTATTTACCAAAGAGACCTCCCATCAAAACAAGGATGAACAATGAAGACAAAAAACAGGTTGTCTCTCCACGATGTGAATAATCAATACGTTCCAATAAAATCCATAAAAAATTCTTTATTGACATAAAAGAGAGAATGAGCGCTTTCGCGTAGACACCTCTACGCTTCTTCAGATATAAAACAGTGAAAATCCATTTCATTTAAATACAAAAAAGGTGGGAAATTAAACAATTGAAATGTCTATTATTCAATTACACTAATAATTGTCGTGAGACGTTATTAATATACTATATGACTATGTAACTATGATTCATATTTTAACCTAAACTAAAGAAATATATGTATCACTCTAAAATAACAAACACAACCCTCTGATGGAACATTCATTTCAAATACTAAATATGTCTGTCCACTAAAATCTCATTAAGTTGTTACCTAGGAGACATCGTCATAAATAAAGTGTTCAGATTACTGTTTCATAGATAAAGAAAAACAACAGTAAAACACTGTCAAATATAACCATTTGCCGATTAACATGAGCGATAGACATTATTAATCATTGTTGATCAGAGGAATATCAAACCATATGCCTGAAACACATCACTGGATTTTGGTGACAAATTATAAAAAATATATATATAATACTCATTTCACCAGTAAGGTGAAAACACCAATCACAACTCAGTAAATTATCAATAGACGCAAAACTGCTCTAACTTGCCTGCATCTATGGGAATGTAAAGATCAAGGTCTCCTGTTTTCCAAAACTGGTTTTACTGTAATGAAACTATTTATTCCAGGAGCTAGGTGGGCACTCAACCTTAATATCCAACTAAGCTCAATATTAATATTAATATATTATTTTTTTGTGGCTAGGATGTTGGGGATATTTTGACAGACTGTCCAGTATCATGGAGGGAAATCTTAGCAGGGATGGAAAGGATGGAAGGGCACTGATCTCAGTGAGGTCACTGTAGGGGCATTGGGAGAACACTTTCAGCAACTCATGAAACAGGTGAACATGCTTTCTGCTGAGGAGGGAATGCCAGAAGCAGTTACTGTAACTGGCTCCATTTCTGTGGATGAGGTAATTGGGCTGTTCTAATATGACAGTGATATCAGAGTGGATAGGATCCAGCTGAAACTGCACTGGGCATGGTTGGGTGCTATATTTGACATGCCTTTTTGATTGTTGTATGGGGGGACAGTAGTGTCTCTAAGTTGTCAAACTGGGATTGGGGTCCTCATTTTCAAAAAGGGGACTAGAGAGTATGTTCATATTACAGAGGGATCATGCCCTTCAATCTACTGATGAATGTGCCAGGATGCAGAAAAACAGATTTTGTCCAGTAGTTGAGCATCCTGATTTAGGAGCAGCAAAGTGGTATTCGTCCTGGCTATGTAAGACTGGGCAGCGCTTTTACTTAGCATAGACATTGGAGGGGTCATTTCAGGTTGCCACTACAGTCTATATGTGTTTTCTGAACTTGAACAAGGCATATGATAGGGCTACATACTCAGAACTGTCTTGTGGGAGGTGCTTTAACAGGAAGTAGTTTTAAATTGGAAGACTCATAAGTGCAAGTGCCAGAATAGCAAGACTGAATGTGCAAAAATGGAGACTTACATGTGCAAAGTCTTAGATCATTCTGTCTTGATTTAGTCACTTTTCTCTGCAGTATTGTGATATTTAAGTTAGTATATATAAATAGCAGGAGTTTGAAGGGTGCAGGTCCCCACATTTAGGGTTGTAGGGGGCCTACAAAAATACCTTTAAGGGAAAACAGCAATTGTCAATGTTCACTGTTCTCCTTTAGTTTGAGTGTTTTTTTTATTGTAATTCTGTGAGAAATCTCAGAATTACAGTAGGAAGCTGCTATAACAGTATGGGTCCCCAGCCATTGCCAAGGCATAGAGGAATAAACCCTGACTATGGCTCAGGCAACCCAAGACTGAGTAGAGGTTTGGTCATTTGAGAAACTGGCAGGTGAGGGATGGGAGGGTGTACCATCCCGGGTGGGGGCCGTTATGTGGGCATTCCCCATAACATACCCTTGCAGATGCTGGGGATAGTGTAAGGAGGGTGTAGTCCAAAAGAGAGATTTGGGTTGGGGCACAACTGAGCTTCTGCTGATGCAGAGTGAGACATCACACTGCATCAGTAGAAGCAAGAAGACATCTTGCCCTGCATCAACAGAAGCAGGACAAGACATTGTAGATTCCCATTGCATGCCCACCCTTAAGGATGCAGCCACATAAATGGAGGAATGGAGGAGGTAGCTAGAGCAGGCAACAGGAGAAAAATAATTATCTAATGGTAGACAGCACCAAACCTCACACAGGACACCGTTAGGTTCCACATCAACCCTGGTCATAATATCGGTCATTGTCTAGGGATGGAATGGACGGACCAGCAGACTCGGAGATTGTGATGGATCACTGGGCACAGCTGTCAGGATAAAAGAGGGGAGTAAGGCAAGCTTCAAAACTAAAATAAATAAATAAATAAATGAAATAGTATGAATTCCCAGGGCCACTGCTATGTGCCATCTAATCTCCCCTAGAGTTGTAATTCCTGGAAAACTGTATGCAACATATAAGGAGCACCTGCAAAGAAAGAGTAAAAGAAATCTCTTGCCAGTTTTGTACAGTGGTCTGAAATGGATATGAGAAACTGAAGAATTCGCTAAAAGCCACACTACATGTTAAATGGTCACAAAATCATTGCTGTCACCATACCTTCATGCTATTCTACACCATGCTAACATATTCACTTTGACCACATGGATCTCATAAGGAATGTAATTATAGATGATGTGTACCAAGTGACAAAAGTGACCAAAAGGTTATCTGTACTTAGCTGGTACCAGATGAAAATCCATCATCACTGCTGAGAACAACATTTGAAAGAAATGTCTTAGAAGAGAAAATTATTGGGCTTAAACCCCCCACCCCATTAAGCTAAACAGAATTGATGATATTCTTAAAATAAGACAGATTTTAAAACTCCATGACTACATCCACCCATACACAAGTTCACTGGGTAACAGATTTTTATGAATGTTCAAGAAAACAGTAAACAGTCAACACTCTGAGTCCCTATGAAAAGCTCCTGCAATATAAGAGATAATTTTCTTTTTGCACAATTGCCAGTACTGCACCAGCAGGGCTATTCTTTATTGGGAAATTAACTACAGAATATACTTAAAAACAGAAGAGTGAAGTACAGGACAAACCTTCAAGTTCAACACCGGGAAAGTAAAACTTTAAATAAAAAAACTTTAAGTCAGCAAGTAATGTTCAGATACTATAAAAACTGGAAATTGCAATGGGCCACTTTTTGCAAGATGTAGGCCTGAGAAATATACTGTAGAGATGAAATGTAGTTTATGGAAAATACATGCTCACCATTTAAGAAATATACTGAAACCAAACAGCCCACACGTAACAGCAGGATAAATCACCTGTGAGGAATTACCTGATGATCCTAATAGCCCAACAGGAGTGTCACCTGCTTTACCCAACCTCTAATAGTAACCCAGCCTAGCTTTATCCCAATATATATCTCTATGACCATCCTTTTGAAGACAGATTAGTGGCCATGCTATGAGAGTGGTGTCCAACAAACTAGCATACCAAAAGTGAGATGACTGCCTAACACAGAAAGACAAACATTTCTAGAATACAAACAGCCCTTTTCCTGCTCTCAGAGGGTTGATGTAGCACATCGAGAAAGGTAAATTACTAGAAGATAGCCACCTACATGTGTATCTCAGATCAGATCAAGAGATGTTTTTGCAAACATTCCTAGTCTAAGAAGAATGGCCAACCAGATTGCTTGTTACGGAATGATGGATTGCCAAGATCGTCCAGGCATCCACAACTGATGAGCAGCCTAAGTGCCAGTTTTGTGCATTCTAAACTGTCAGAATAACATTGGTAACCTTCCTGGGTGGGTCAACAGTTTGATAATCCTCTCTTCCCTTCCAGAGTAGCAAGTTTTTTCTCTAGTTTCCTCACTTGGAGGTGTTCATGCCTTATGTGACACATGTTGTGTTATGACACACCACAGTTGTGGACAACTCCTACTCCATGAACCTCTCATAGCTCAGTGCTCAGTCCTGACTTCCATGCTTTTCATAGATATTTAAAGCATCAAATCATTCAAAGTGTCTGTGTGGCCAAGACACAAATGAGCCAAAACCTACACCAGCATAATCTGCTAATCCGCATTGCTTTAGAGAGGGGCATTAAGTGAAATTAAGTGAAATGTTGTCATCAGTACCAGTGATTAAACCCTAACATCTGTTGACATAAGAAGAGACAGTCCTGACTTATCTTGCTACCTAGAAAATAATGAAGGTTGAAAATGTTTTAAATGGGGATTAACAGAAGGTCCTATACACAACCCTGAGCTTTTACCAAAGTACTCATCACTGGATGGCAGACTGCAGTCATACTGCTTTGAAGAAAAATGTATTATAGAAATGTTTGTCTAGTTCCAATGTGTCATGACTGTGACCTCAACTTACAAAGGCTGGTATTCATACCCATCCTCCAGTTCTGTGAAGCTTGTGGTGTCTAGAAGAGGTACACCCCTGGTTCTCACATTACAATGTGTAGCCTGCTATATAGGTACTACCCATAAATTGGTCAAAACACTCACAACTACACTGAACTCTGGGAGTTGTTCCTTGAGTCACCAGTCTATACTTACTGTAATGCACTTGGGACAAAGGACTCTGCTTACTAGGCTTTCCTAAGACTCCAGTAAGGCTTGACAGCCCAGGCTGAAGAGGGTCTACTGGATTTTCCCATGCCATGCTCTATTGGTCAAGCTATCAGTTACTTGCCCAAGTAAGTGTGGGAATGCAGCTCTTAGGGAACATGGCTTGATGCCACTAGGGAGTCTAATGCAAGCCTCTTAAGCTGTTGCTTTGCCGTTCACATGTGCATTTCCAACTGCTCGCAGCCTGTAATCTGATTCTGCTGCCTGCCAGTTGTTTGCTCAACCTCACACATGTTGCCCATGAATCTCTCCTCCTGCAGCTCTTCTAAGTAGTCAGAGGACCTGGAGGCAATTACCTTTGAGACTGATAAGGATAATAAGTTATCAGTGCTTATAACTAACTCCCTGCCAGTTGACCTCCCTTTGTAAAAAATATTTGCAAACCCTCTTTGTCATGAAGTCTACCATGAACTGCCTTCTGATTTCCATTCCTTATATTCAATAATACTTCACTGAGTATCCAGTGAAGAAGAAAGGGAAGGCCTGAGTCTTTCCCTGTATGGAGGCCTGAAGGGAAGACCTGAGTCATTCCCTCTATGGAGGCTTTAAGGGAAGGCCTGAGTCATTCCCTGTATGGAGACCTAAAGGTAAGGCCTGAGTCATTCCCTGTATGGAGGCCGTTATTTAGGGTGCTATTTATGTAGCTTGGAAATACCTTAATTCTGCTCCTACAGCACCCAAGAAAGTGGATTCCCTCTACAAGCCTATAAGAGAGAGACATGATGGAACTTGTTCTGCATGTGTTAGAGGCAGAAATGATCAATGGTCTTGATGATTAATATCTTGCTTTCACCAAGCTTTCACCAAGCAAGATGCCAGGATACCAAGATAATGTAATTAGGTTTAACATCTGGCTAAGTAGTCAATGGCATTCTAAGGGAATCCAGTATGTGTGAGCCTGAGTTGAGATGATAACTAAAATTTCCTTTTTCACAAGAGACGGTTACACCTGTCATATCATGGCCTCTACATATTGTTTAAAGCCTTTGATACCCCCATAATGCCATTTTTAGGCATAGTCCTCTTACTGAACATCCTAGCATAGCAAATTCAAACTGAAATTCAGACATCATGGTGCCACTGATCAGTGTTAGTAGTCTAAATACAAAGATATCAGAAGTGAGGTCCTCATACATCGCAAACACATTGATATTTGTGTAGTTACTGAGACACGGTTTCAGTGCAATGGCAGCACTCCTTCCATACCAGAGTTTATCTCTTATCACACCTTCGGGCTCCCAGGTAACTACAGAGAAGTATCTGTATTCATCAGAAATACTATAACCTCCCATCAGATTACCCACAACTGGAGATCCTAGAGCTCCAAATCCCCCTTAACAAATCACTTACCTCACTGCTAACTACAGATCCCCATCAATGTCCTGCAAAGATCATGAAAATTACTTTAAATCCATTGAGGAGTTAAAAAAATTAAACAAATATATTCTTGCTAGGGGACTCCAATTAAGCAAGCATTGATTGGCAAACATACACCTCTTAAAAGGGATGTGCTGAGCGTTAGCTACACTTTGTTAATACTAGTGCACTAAAGCAAATTGCAAAACTACTCACTAGAGAGTCTAATATCCTTGATCTGGTCCTTACCAACCTAGCTCCTACCTGTACCCCACCCCAAATCTTTAAATCACTGGTCAAATCTGAAAACAAATCAATTATCTTCCCTGTCAGGACTAATGGTACCACCCCAACACCAAATAAATCATCTTGAGGGACTTTTTCGGGAAAAACCTACTTCAACTTGTTGAAGACCTAGGCAAATTCCCATCAATCCCCTACAAATAGACCTACTGAGAGGGCTACCACATTCACCTCTTTTACCAGCAGTGTCCACCCACCCTGAATAATATGGTAAATTCAGGAATAAGCCTCTTTGGTGGAACTCACATTATAATACACTGTATAACAAGGGAAAGAAAACAATGAAAAGTCGTAAGAAATCTCTTTCCCAACACCTCAAGGTCACACTGAGGCATACAAGCAAAGAGCGTAACAGTAATATTAGAAAATGTAAAGCTGGGTATGAGATTAAGGTTGCTACAGATACTAAGGGAAACTGCAAATCTTTCTTTAGTTATGTCAGGAAATTAAGGAATAATGTCTAGCAGTACAATGAGCACACTCAAAATAATATCGCATATCCCATTCCCAAGCATATAGTCACTACATTAGCAGTCAAATTTAGTGTGAAATACAATAAAGTGAAGAGGTGCAAACCACTTGGCAATTTATAAAAACAAATTGATACACAAAACCAAAACTGAGCACATTCATCCTTACAGAGCACCTTTTCAAAGATAAAAACTTCTAAGTTGCTTGTGACCTTTAAAAACTCCCTTTGACCAATCCCCTTGCAGGAATCAACCTTAGCAGCTTCTACCCAATTAAGTAATTGAAAAACAAATTTCATCCTCTTAAAGGGAACCGGTCCCTTTAAGCATTGTACATACTTTAAGCATTTGCAGCTCTTCACTTTATTGTTTTTTGTACATTGGAGTGCATTTGCATTCTGGTTATCAAATTCAGTGTAAACTTTACACATCCACCAACACTGTTCTCCCTCCACTATTCATGGAAATGTATATTTCCCCCGGAAATTACATCTGAACATGTCTAAGAATCCTTGTCAAAGGTTAAAATATATACTTCCATGGATCCAGATAACATGCCAGGTAGTATTTTTATTAATGCCAAGTATGCATTATCCAAGCTTCTTCTTAAACTATTCATCCTCAACCTATCCACAGGGTTTGTGCTTAATGCCTAGAGAGCTGCCACTCTGATTTGCCTACACAAGGGCAGTCTTGTATTAACCTGATTAAGTACATGCCCATCAGCCTTATATGCAAAGCCGTGGAATGTATCATAGTGGAACTCATTTACTAGACATAGACAACAGGCAACTTAATTGCTCTAGACCCCATCCATTTGGTTTGTGAAGGGTAGGTCCTGCCTCCTGAACCTAGTAAATTTCTCTAAAAAGGTTACAGAGGCTGTGGACAGTGGTCATGCAGTGTATGCTTCTTATCTCAACCTGACCAAGGCTTTGAACACTATCCCCCAGTGCTGGTATTATTGATTAAACAACCTTAATGTACCTACTTAGATTTTCTATTCAATTGTAGATGAACTATTCAACTTATCTCAAGTTTTGCAAGTTGCTGGCACCCTCAATGAGTATAAAATTGTAAATACTGTGGTACTGCAGATATCAGTGCTGGTCCCTCTCCTATTTGGCTTTTATTTTGCAGATAACCAAAACAATATCTCAGAAGCATGGCTGATCAGTTTTGGTGATGATCACAAACTGACATTCTTATCTACTCTTCCACTGATCGTAAACAGCTCCATCAAGGGTGATGCAGATTGCATACAACTACAAAATCTACCCTTTGCTCTAACTATTTGTGAGAATCCATTTGTCAAAACTGAACCTGCAAGCTGGAGTTTTATATCTGAAACTATTTGATAGATTAAGAATAATAAACCCTTTAAAAATCACTACACACTCACTTCATCAATGAAAACAGTTTTAACTTCTTCAGAGACTCTGGATGTCTAGACAAAAACTCCAAAGATCCAAATGCCCAAAATACTATGTAAACAAAAGCAACCACATCTTGAATGAACAACCAACTTTATAGACCACAATTAATCCACGTTGAGCGCTTTCTTCCCCCAAATTACAAGGGACTTCATCAGAACAATTACAAAAAACAAACCCAGCCCTATATAGTTACACACTAAAAACCTTTGATGATTGACTAATAGATTAATTAATGATTATACTGACTTAATTAATATCACGACAAGTTAACCATTAAAATACAGAAGTAAAAGAATAAAAATACTCAGTAGAGACATACATTAAATACATAACCATTTTATACATACTTGTTAAAATATGATATTAATAACCATAAATAAATATCTATGTGTATAGAATTATTGAATAAAAATTGTGCAAAAAAAATCTATAAAATCTATAAGAAACAGTTACATTGTTTAAACAGAGAAGGACCCATTAGGAATTAGCCTAAAATATTTTTTAACTTTAAAATACTGGAAATGCTAATGGCTTCATTGATGCCCGGATATAGTTGCATTGCATCGCAACTGCCATCTCAATTCACTAATGTCAAGATGTATATCCAGACATCTGCCCTGTGGGTCCTTTTCTAAATGCTATATTACTAAAATTTAAAAAATATGGTCCTTACAATCGTTAAGGTGCCTAGCTAGTGTGTTTGTCAACCTACTATGTTTTATAGCAAGTAAATGTTCACCTATCATATTCTTAAAGTGTCTACTTGTTTTACCTATATAAAATCTAGGACAATTCTGACACTTTGCTGTGTAAACTACATTTTGGGTGTTGCAATTATAATGTCCATTTATCACAATGATTCTACCATTCAAAAGAAACTTTTCCCCCATCTCCAAAATGTATGGACAAAACATATATCTATTACACTTGTAATTCCCTTTCATTCTGCCACCTACAGTAATATGTTTACTCATTTAAGTATATTCTTAAAAGACCTATCTTTCTTATAAATTATTTTTGGTGACTTACCAACCTTTTGCCCCACATTGTGATCAAACTGTAGTATATCCCAATTGTTTCGAATAAAACCACTACACACTCACTTCATCAATGAAAACTGTTTTAACTTCTTCAGAGACTCTGGATGTCAAGACAAAAGCTCCTGTTGTATTAGGCCTTCATATTATTTCTGACTTTATTAACTTTTGATTATTTTTGTACAAACTAAATTACCATCTGTCTCAGTCTGTCTCTCTTTTAGTATATTCCTCCTAGGCATTGTTTTACATAACAATAATTCTGACCGTAATGTTTGAATACCACTTCTCTGTATGAACATATGCCATTTTGTTTTACTTAGAAAGACTTTTCTGCTCAGGACTATTGACTTTGAAAGTCTATTACTTGGTAGTACAGATAATACACAATGCATTGTTTTGTGTATTTTATTGCATTTACTTTTTTTCAGAAATGCGTTCTTTGTGCATTTGTAGATTGTATTTGCCTATTTGCCTTGGGTCATGAATGAAAAGGGTCCTCAGACCAGCCCACATAACTGATTAATAATAAATAAACAAACAAGCAAATAAGTAAGTAAAATAATCTTCCCTCAACAGACCCATCACTGAATACAATGCCTCCTCTGGTATGTAAAACTCCAAGCACATCATTCATTTGGAAAGGCCCCAAACATTTCTAACCAAGAAAATTAAAAGCCTTAAATCCTTCAACTATCCCAACAGAGTACCACAACTCTTCTTATACTCGGTAGCTAACTGTCTGCTCCAAGTTGACCCATGTCTCACATTTTGAGCTATGAAAGACCCAATCCAATTTTTAAACTGCTTCTTGAGCTAAATGTTGTAGCACATTCTTGCAACTGTTCATTTATTATTTGATCCTATTCATCCAGCCTGCCCCTGCAAATGGTCCACTGAGATCAGTGAACTACCCTGGTAAACAATGATAAATAAATACATACATAAATAAATAAAAATAAATAAATAGACCTCTACAAATACTTGTACTAGGGGCTTAAAACTATACCAACAAGTAAAGAAGACTCACTGAAGCCTAACCTCCATTCACATATACTGGTTCAGTAACACCAATGTACTTATGGAAAAAGCTTTTCCTGGTGACCATTACCTCTGCTTACAGAATCTCAGAGTTTCAGATACTTGTGCAGGGAACCATAGCCAGTTCTTCACACAGATCAGATATTCCACAGGACCAGCCCACATTTCCTCCCAGATGTATTGTCAGGATTGTCTTTAAACCAAATGATTTGCCTCTCTTTTGCAATTGGCATGGCCAGAAACCAGGGAAAAGGAACATTTCACATCCTGGATTGCACTTTCAACTCAGGCTCTTGACTGTAAGAAGGGACAACAGTTGTTTATATCGTCTCCTCTAAAGAATGCAAAGCTGTCAGATGCTAAACCACCATTTTCAAGTATATTGTAATTGCATTATGTCAACAAATGGCTAACCACCTTTGGTGGTGCCAAAGACCATTCCAAGTGCTAGCTTCTCAAATGTATCCATTAAAGATAATTTTGCAACAGTTACTTGGTCATTTGGTAGTACCTTTGCAAAGCTTTATCGTTTAGACAGAAACTACAGACTTTAGACCCCCTTTGGTCTTTCATCATTTCATGACAGCCTTCTTGGCATTCACTCCAAGCTGTCATCCAGCTCTTTTCACCCCACTACTCATACTTCTTCAGATGTAACCCAGGCAAATCTTAACTGTGAAGGCTCCTTGATGTGAGATACAACAGATATGTTCTTACTACATTATGACTGGACGATCCATGGTAGATCACATATACCCTGCCTCTATCCCCAGTGCTTAGATGCTGTCATGCAGATGATTTTGTTGTAGTTCCTTGTAAGCTGAGCAAGTACATGAAAATCTCATCATACTGAACCCTCTTGAGAAGGGCCTAAAAGGTATTCATTGTAGTGCCTTGCTAACATTACGAAAACCATTTTTTGAAGCAGCTTCAACATTTCTGTTTTACAAAAATGAGGCCCCTGTGGTTGCTACAAATTAAAAATAAGAAGAAAGCATTGAGCTTAAAGAGAATGTATAAAAAGAGATGATACAGAAAATCATAATACTTACTTCTATTAAACATTGTAAAAACAATATGTCTGGCACAGTGTTCTCTGTGTGCATTCTAACTGAATAGAATAACTCCTGTTACATTTGTAACAAAAGAATGACACAGACTGAAATAACTTATTTTAAATTGTATGCAGTACATATGGCAATTTGATTAGTGAAAAACACATTGCAACAATTAAGCTAATGCATTGTTACCTGATCTCTCTTGTGTGTTCTGTAGCAAAGCACACATTCTAGCTAAATGGAGCTCAACACTACATTTTTATCTGTACTGGGTGCAGTCCTAAATTACACATTTAATTATTAACAAAAATGAAAGATAATATTCATATAGACTTCTTTTTTTCTTCTTTCGGCTTTTCCTGGTTAGAGATCACCACAGCGGATCACCTGTCCGCTCAAAATCGGCAGTGGAGTTTTACGGTGTCAAGCTGCCAGCCCGGTGCCCAACCTTCCACAGAAGGCACATACACACACACACACACACACACACACACACACACACACACACACACACACACACACACACACACATTCACATTCACACCTAGGGCCAATTTAGAGTGTCCAATCCACCTGCAGCATGTCTTTGGGATGTGGGAGGAAACCGGAGCACCCGGAGGAAACCAACATGACCACAGGGAAGACATGCAGACTCTGCACAGAAGGCACCCCAGCCAAGGATCAAACCGGAGAACCTCTTGCTGTGAGGCTGCAACGCTAACCGCTGCACCACCGTGGCCGCCCATAATATTCATATAGACTATTCTGTCATTATTAGAGCTGTGGTATCCTACCCATGCTACATACGTACAACTCTTGAGATCCTGTACCTTAGAGTAAGGGGACCTGTGAAGTACAACAACCACACATTTATGTAAGCTCCTTTTTCATATATTTAGTGTTACAGTTCAGAGGATCACAGTAACAAATCTTCACAATTTCAGCAGGAATCAAATTTGAAAGGAATTTCTTTTAAGAATTTTATGAAGTACAAGGAATGGTTAGTTAACAATTTAAACCTACCTGAGTGGCAAAACATTCATCGTAAGAGGCTTTACATTTTGTTATAATCATTATAATGAGCTCGGTCCTTATTTTGTTTTTTGTTTGTTTGTTTTTGCTTTCTTTAGGTCAGTCATATTGTTAAGAAATGTTTCAGATGGCAAGAGTTAATTAAATGAGTATTGATGATACCCAGAGTTTGCTACAGCAAGGTCTGTCTGTGCATATATATCTTTATAAAGAGTGTGTCACATAATAACTGATTTCCATGGTTTGGGTAAGCTAGTGGGCTCATGGCTCTCCTCCTATAGGGCACTAATGCAATCACATGAATTGGCATAGGCCATAAATGTCCCTGAGCAAAGGAGCTTCAATGGAAGGATGCTCAACAGAAAGAGGAGAGAGGATGAACTCAGATGCAGACCCACCCAAGAAGGTTTCCTTGCAGATCAGCTGTTGAAGTAAGAATGTATCTGGTGCATGCACATGAAGTACCAGTGGTTACTATATCTAGAAATGAGTACTGAAAAAAGGCACCTTCCCAAGCTAAATCTATAAGAGGGCAAGTATCTGGACAGAGTCAGCTTATGACTACTATTAAAATGAATTCCCTGCAGTAACTATCATCATTAGCTGATGCTGAGTACATCTGTATGTCTGTATGTTATGGCTGGATCCAAAGTGACTCATGTATTTTGATAATACTGAAGTGCAAGGCTGTTCATACACAACAGAATTGTGTGCCAAGCCAAACTAAATAATTAGTGCTCATGAATGGTTAACATGAAAAGTATGCTATTCAGATATGCCTTTCTGTGACTAAAACTAGAGTTGCTTCTTTTCAATGTATAAAACAAAAAAGGGGAGAAGTGCCATGTACAATCAGTTTTGCATGCTTTAAATTGATATGTGTATGCACATGCCAGCTAAACACTACAGATTATACAGTAAGTAAATCACTGAAACAGATCTGGACTCCATGGATTAATCATCATGTCTCTATATTCTTTAACTCTTTTGTTGGGACTTTGGGGTGGCCACAGTGGTGCAGCGTTTAGTGTTGTCACCTCACAGCAACAGGTTCTCTGGTTTGATTCTTGGCTGGGGCACCTTCTGTGCAGAGTCTGCATGTCCTCCCTGCAGTCATGTGGTTTTCCTCTGGGTGGTCTGGTTTCCTCTCACATTCCAAGGACAGGCAGTAGGTGGATTGGACACTCTAACTTGGACATAGGTGAAAGTATGTGTGTGTGCGTGTGAGTGAGTGTATGAATGAACTACTGTGGCAGGGCTAGCCACCTGGTGGTGTAAAACTTTGGCTCAAGATGATTGTCACTGCTGAAGTGACACCCTGACCCCATTTGCAAAACAGGAAAAGGGATTGAGGATGGATGGATGTTCTGGTTTAGATCACACATAGTCAAAAAAAACAATTCAGATGTTTCTAGTTTTGCATTAACTGTGATTATTTAAGCTAGCATTCATTTTGTTTTTTATGGCTGCAGTCTGCTCTGAATCTGAATATATATTTCATTGGTAATGTTCAAAACAGGAGGGCCTGACAAAGCTCACACACTGTGAGCAAAAGTGCTTCATCAATAACACAGCTCAAAAAATGTTCTATTTATTCTGGTGGTTTTATTGTGTTGTTCTCAAGCAGATTAGATTTCCAGAGTGGCAGGGTTCTTAAACACTGTGGCTACCACTCAAAAAGATCTGAGCCAAAAGCCCATTAGGGTCTCTCACTATTATTTTTTGATTAATAGACCTCATTCATGCAGGCCATTAACACTAGTAACCAGGACTCTGGGGATAAGTTACGGGAAAAGGACCCCAATACAAGAGACCCCTGCAAAAAAGATCTGGCGCATTCCTTCCCACATAACTTCATCCTCCATGAACTTAAAAGATCCTAGCCCCATAAAACTGGGTTCCTCTGGTTATTTTGCTATTTTCCAGCTCCTAAAAGGGATTTAACAACCTTTGTATTACCTTGGTTCAACCTTGTATAACATATGAAATAAATATGCTTCAAATGTTAATTTCTCTGTAATAAATGAAAATGAATTATTTTTTATAACAAGGGGTCAAGGGCAAAATGTTTAAGAAACTGGTTAAAAAAGAGGTACAACTGAAAGAGTCTGGTATGTAAAATAGGTCTTAACACCATCCAGTCCCTGAGCTAACCAAAGAGACCAATCTAATTGCCCTGGTATGCAAAAGAGGTGTTAATACCATCCAATCCCTGAGCTAAGAACAGAGACCAATCTAATCACCCTGGTATGCAAAACAGATTTTAATACTAAAAAATCAAGAAAACAAACAGAGCAAAAGCCAGTAAATAAATAAGTAAATATGTATAAGAACAAACCAGCCAGGCAGTTGCTAGGCAAAAACACTACATAAACTTTAATAAAAAAATAAACACAGGATAAGCGCTTTCGCACCTAAACAAGGTGCTTCCTCAGATTCAATTAAAAACACAATCAAAAACACATTTAAATACTAATGCTTTACACCACATGATCGCAACACCGGTTTTAAAGGTACATAGTCATTAAGACCTTTTCCCTGGTTGCTTGCAAAATAAGTATCCATTTTATTTCTACACACTCTGTGGATGTTCTTATATCAACCCCCCCCCATGCCAATTTTATCAGGTTCCAATGCCATAAATTTAAAGCTATGTTCTGAGCTCACTTCAAGAATATGCTTAGCTAAAGCATTATTGCTGTCACCTCTCTGAATGCTATATAGATGTTCTTTGATTCCATTTCTTAAACAACGATTGGTCTTCCCAACATAAAATGATTGGCAAACATCACATACTGTTAAATAAACCTAACAGTGAACTGACCCAAGTTAGTCAGAAAAACAACCACCCACCAAAGTCAGAACCTGTTGGGCTTTCAATGCTGGCAAATGTGGCTTGTGGAAGGAGACATCCTGTAACAAGATGCTGGCACAAATATACAAAAAAAAAAAAATCTCAGATACATCTCAGATCAAGCCTTAACCCAAATTTGAGTAAGCCGCAGATAGGAATAATGATAATTTTTGATGTTTCAGAAGAAACCATTCCTTTTGCAGATTTAGATCACCCATCAATATGTCTATCCTTCAGGACCCTTTTAAAAGACCACCCTAACCAAGCTTTTGCAAGTTTCATTCTAGAGGGTTTCTCCAAGGGTTTTTCCTTACGATTCAACATACAATTGATAGTGCTGCCAGGTAAGAACTTATCTTCCATAAAAAGGAAGGAACACGTAGTTCAGTCTATTCTGGTTCAAGAAATCCAACTAGGGTGTATGAGAGGGCCATTTACATTTTCCACTACAGTCCTTTACCACCTGTCCCTTAGGACTGGTTCCTACAAAGAAACCAGGTGAAAACCAGTTAATTCACCATTCATTACATCCAGAGATTTATTCAGTAAATGATGAAATTGACAGCAGAGATTCTCGAGTTACAATACCCCTTACTGGAAGATGCAATGGACATTTTACAAACATTGAAGGACCCTTAGTTGCCCAAAGTCAATATTCAGTTGGCTTTTTGTTTGTTTCCCATCCATCCTTAAGATTGGCACAAATCAGGCATGGAAATTGAGGGTAGGTATTTCTTTGACACAACCTTGTCTATAGGATGCTCAGCGATAAGCCAGTTTTTTGAATGTTTCAACAAAATGTTACTCTGGTGTTATAAAAAACTCAATCCCTCCTTTATGGGAGGGGGTCCAACACCATGATAATTTCCTAATTCCAGGTGAAGGAGAAACACAAACAAGGCTAGGGCTATTGGTCTTTATCAGATTATGCAATGCATTAGGTGTTCCATTAACAGAAGACAAAACAGTAGGTCCAGTGAAGGTCTTAACATTCCTGGGCATTGAAATAAACACCTTGCAACACTGCTTTCACTTACCAGAGATATAAATCAGGAAATTTTCCAATTTATTTAGCAAATTTCTAGACAACAAAAGGGCACCCACTGCACAGGTCATGGAGCGTCTGGGACTCCTCAACTTTGCATGCCAGGCTATAGCACCTAGCAGAGTGCTCACCAGGTCTTTATTAGACTTTCTACATGGAAATTGGAGAAACCATCACAGAAGTAGGGTCTACAGAAGAGTCAAGGAGAACCTCAGGATCTGGTTACTCTTCTTGCAAGATTTTAATGGTTCTTCACTTTGGCAGCATAATTGGGTGTCAACAAAAATCTTCAGTTGTTTACTGATGCATCTGGCAGGGTAGACATGAGGGAATATTTTAAAAGACATTGGTTTACTCAGCCTTGGCAAAGACCCTGGTTGACTACTAGATTGAGTGACATTACATTTTTGAAATATTTCTCATATGGGTTTCCATACAAATTTGGCAACATCAGCTCAAAAACAAATGTACAGTATTCAGATCTGACAATAAGACTGCGGTCTAGGTTCACTCTGAAAGTCTTCTAGGAACTTTTGGGTCACTTCTGCTCTATGGCTTCTAGTTCTCATCACCTTGAGGATTAACTTGCCCTTTACAGTGGAACATATTAGCAGATCCAAAAATAAACTAGCTGATATTCCTTCTCGGTTGCAGGTGCAACAGTTCAGAAGGCAGGCTTCTCAAGCAGACTTGTTTCCCACTCTGACTGAAAAGCATTTGGATAACTGAAGATGGGTAAATTTAAAATGTTTTTGGAACTCTTAGTCAAGCAACACAAAGAGAGCTTACAGCACAGCTATAAAACATTTTGCCCTATTCTTTAGCAATTTAGATTAGCAGGACTGATCTTTTATTACCATTTTACATTATTGTACCATTGCAAACATAGAGGCTTCAGCCCATCTACTGTCAGAATATATTTAACAGCTCTAAGCTTAGCTGCCAGAATTTTTCAAGTTCCTGATGTTACCAAACATTGGACTATTGCCATAATACTCAAAGGCTGGAGCTCTCTGACTAATTTAAGGGTGGACAAGAGATACCCTATAGGTTTACATTTACTTAAATCCATTTTCATAACTTTACATTTTATCTCCAACTCATATTTCAATTACAGCCCATGGGCCACTTTGTTTTGTTGGTTATATTTTGGAGTTTTTAGATTAGAGAATTAATGGACTCCCTTAGGTGGTCTGAAGTAATTTTAACCAGATAAGCAGTTGTAATTTGTATTATTAAATCTAAAACTGATCATTTAGGTTTTGGCCATCAAGTTTCTCTGCTTACAACCCCAGATCCTCCCACCTTCCCTGTTTCCTAGAGCGGAACCCTAAGGGAGTTATATCCTCAGGTTATAAGTATTTAATGCTGTCTTCAGTTGGCAGCATGGCGCATCATTACCTACACTGATGTCTACTCCCAGCATACAAGAGTTTTGACATTTTTAGGCATTTCACCCACCCCCTTATTCCTCTCACTCTTTCAGAATAGAGTGTATTTCTGATTTAGTGGTAGCAGGTCAATCTTCAGAAGCTCTTAAGAGGTTAGGCAGGTGGTTTTCCAATTATTATTTAAAATATATACATCTTATACATATATGCATTTTACACTGTTTATTGCACTTTAAGTTACTAATTGTTGCAAATTGTTTCTGTAGGCTACACACTAAAGTGCGCTAGCCGATTTACAGCATTTATAGCATTCACTGTCTGTTTTTTTCCTTATCTCTAATAAAACAAAAAAATCTCTTGTTTTCCCACTTTACTGAACTAGAGTAGTCCAGTTTCAGAGTTGCTGATCCCTGGGCTTTGTTTTTAGTTCCTGTTACTGATCCATTGCCTTATTAGGAAGGAGGGAAGTTTCTTTGCTTACCAGTGGGAGTGGGAAGCACTGAGCGGCCTTTTTGTCCGATTTGGTGAAGTTTCAGCCAGAAGCTAGTAGTCCATTGGTCGTTTTGGGCCAATTCCTAGCTCCCTTCAGCCCCCTGCTATAAAACACGCTAAACTGTACTGCTGATCTAACCAGCATATCCTATAACTGAAAAGTTCATCTCTACTTGATTCCCAAGTAGACTATTCTCTATCTGTAAAGCCTAGCACTTACTCCTACAGTACTTGCACCTTGATAAAGCACTCTTATTATAGATAGTACCCCACCAGCCTAAAACCCACTTCCCCGGAGTCCTTTGAAAGTTCTTTATCTACTACTTCTAGTATGTCGAGGGATCAGTTGCTAGTGTCCTCTCCAGCTCAACTGGTGAACCTGGGAATATTGAGGCAATGTTACAATTGCCTCATGTACACAGACAATCCTCTCCTTCTCCCACAAAACACAAATACACGCGAGAGATGCAACTATACGGCCAAACTGGAGGCTGAGCTCTCTCAACATAGGACTGGCAAGACCAGACAGGAGGAGAAGGTAACCACACACAATACATACCCAGTCACACATGGTACCATCACAACTTCAAATCATACACATACTCACACAAAGACATACTCGGAGGCTCTGATCAAAAATTTACCAAAACAGCAGAGGCCACCAAAGCAGACACCCAAACAACTACCACCTCACGACCCAACACATGCAACACATAGACCACACAGACAGAGTGTCAAACAGTCACAGCCCTTAAGGCCAAACAAAATGCCAGACACACTTGTCATTGGTGATTCCATAGTCAGACACACTGACGTCCCGCTCACCAGACTGAGTAAGGAGAAGGTCACAGTAAGCTGCCTGTCGGGCGCTAGAATCCGCCACATAACGCAAGCACTCAGGTCTCTCAACAGCAGGTACAAGTACGACTCAGTCATTGTCCACGCTGGTGTCAACGACCTGAGACGCACCTCCTTGGACTACATGAAAAGGGACATCGAGGAGCTCTCTGATTATGTAGCCCAGGCAGGTATGACCCTGACCTTGAGCAGTATCCTACCTTCACCTAGAATGATGCCACAATACAGTGATAAGATGATCAGCTTTAATAATTGGCTTAAATTCTGGTGTCATTCAAAGGGGATCCAATGTCTGTCTGCCTGGGATGACATGCTGGACAAGCCACGCTGCTTCAAGGGACGGCTTGCACCTGTCACCCTGGGCTTCGGATATTGGCAAAGGCTCTTGCCACCCCATAGTGCCTTTTTAGGCAAGGCTCAAATTCTAAACCTACCACCCTAGAACACCAAAAGGAAAAAACTAAGGGTAATGCTGCTCAATGCCAGAAGTCTCAATCTCAAGATGCACTTTTCGAGGCCCTTCTCAATATGGAGAACATCGATGTGCTGTGACAGAAACCTGGTTCAAGGCTCCTAAGAGCACCCCAGCACTAACAGGTTTCACCTCATATCATGCGTTCCGGCCCCAAAATCCGGACAACACCAAGAAAGGAGGGGGGTGTCCATATTCATAAAGGACACCCACACCTCAAGGTTGGTGGCAACGCACGATGCATCGGAGACCATCCAGGTGCAATTAACCATAGGCAAGACTGCTCTGCAATTTGTAGCATGTTACAGGCCACCCTCTCAAACTCAGGAACCTCACATGGCCTTCCTGAAAACATTGGAGGGGATAAATGTATCTCCAAACACCATCATACTAGGTGACTTCAACTACCCTAATATAGACTGGGAACACTACTCAAGCCCGAACACTCTAACCCAAAGATTCCTGGAGTTCATAAACTCAAATGCCATGGAACAACTAGTCACCATCCCCACAAGAGGTGAAAACATACTTGATCTCATCATCACGAACATGGGATCAAAATGTTCAACACCGAAGTATACCCCTCACTGGTGAGATCAGATCATAAACTAATCTCGCTGGAGGTCCTCATCCCGCCCCACCTGAAACAAAAAGACCACAGTGAAAAACTTCTCAAAAGCCGATTTCACACTTCTAAAAACTAGTGTGGTCTCCTTTAAGGCCCCTGAGCCAGTGGTAAACATTACTCAAACCGCTGAATCACTTACAAATGCCTTCTACCAGCACCTACAGGACTGCATGGATCAGGCAATCCCAAACAAAACTAAGACTCTCTGTACCAAAGGCAAGCGTCCAGTCTGGTGGACCCCAGCCATAAACAAGCTCTACAACAAAAGGAGGAAGCTACTACAAGATAGAGCAAAATCCTTGAAAGGTAAGACACCTTTGATCATTATAAGTAAAAACTAAGAGCTCTCATAAAATCATCAAAGGCAAATTTTGAGAGAAAAATCGCCAAGGACTCTAAAGACAATCATAAGGCCTTCTTTAGCTATGTTAGAAACCTAGGAGGAAACTCCCAGATATGCTCAGAATTAGTTCAAAATGATGTGAAAATTACTGAACCTACACACATTGCTAACATACTGGCTGACAGGTTCAGTGCAAACTTCTCCCCTCCCCCAAAAGGAGAGATATCTATTCCAGAGGATTGTAGCCCCCAAACATCTCCAACGCCCAGGTGAGAACTGCCCTCACTAAGGCAAAAACACAGCATCCATGGGACCGGATGGTGTCCCCGGCTGTGTGCTTCATGAACTCAATGAGGAATTAAACCCACAGTTAGGACAGCTGTTTAATCTTAGCCTCACCTCAGGATACGTACCCAAGGAGTGGCGCACGGCGACTGTGGTCCCACTTCATAAGGGCGGTGCCTCCACAGACCCTGGAAATTACCGCCCCATTAGCTTGACAAGCCTTATCTGCAAAGCCATGGAGAGGATCATAATGGAACTCATAAATAAAGACATAGGGAACTTGCAGACTTTGGATCCAACCCAGTTTGGCTTTGTCAAAGGCAGATCCTGCCTCTTAAACTTGGTTGACTTTTTCGAGACAGTCACCAAGGCCATTGATGAGGAAAGGCAGTCCATACAGCCTACCTCGACCTGGCAAAGGCCTTCGACACAATACCCCACTCAGGTATCATCGAAAAACTCATCAGCTTGAATGTAAACCCATACATCACAAGATGGGTTGCAAACTGGCTAAGCGACAGAACCCACAGGGTCAGAGTTGCTGGAGCCATGTCAGACTCAAAGCCTGTCACAAGTGGTGTCCCACAGGGCTCAGTCCTGGGTCCACTCTTGTTCGGCATCTACTTTTCTGAAGTACAAGCAAACACAGGAGGGTTATGGCTGACAAAGTTTGCAGATGACTGCAAACTGGGCCATAGTCGAAAACACATCTGACACAGATATCCTCCAGAAGGGCCTCACAGAAACGGATAACTGGTGCCAGAGCCATGGCCTGAAGTTAAACGCCAAAAATGCATAGTCATACCCTTCGGGAAAAACAAGGTTACCCCTAGCTACCATATAGGTGGCAATCCACTGAGCACAGAAAAGTCATCAGGGATCTGGGGACCCAAGTTGACAGTAGCCTTCGCTTGACACTCATGTTGCTAAAGTAGTTAGGAAAACCTTCTATATCGCCCACCTGATCATGAAGGGATTCACATCTAGATCAAGGGAGGTCATCGTCCCCCTGTACTCATCACTCATTAGACCTATGATTGAGTACAATGCCCGTTCGAATGTATCTGACCAGACACCTGATGCAGCTTGAAAGGCCCCAAAAGTTCCTCACCAAAAGGATAAAGGGTCTCAAAAATATGTCTTATGCTGCCCGACTGAAAGAACTCCAGCTCTATTCAGTCTCATACCGCTTGCTCAGAGGTGACCTGTGCCTGACATATAAGGCCATGTCAAACCCAGATTTGATGAATATGCTTCACCTCAAAAAATCTAGATCCCTCAGAGCCACAAGGGCGGGAGACTTAAACCTTGACACGGTTATAAATAGAACGTGCTGGAGGGACAGATTCATCACCCAGAGACTCCCTATGCTGTGGAACAAAATCCCGGTACATGTGAGGCAAAGCACCTCGCTGGCCTTGTTCAAGAGGAATCTTGACCAATGGATGGGAGATCGCAGATATACCCCAGGGATTACTTCAGTGTCACTGCTTGACAGAGGCACAGAAAAATGATAGGCATAGTTTTTATTCAAACTAAAGAGGTGGCAAAAGCCACATAACTATGGGCTAGGCTTATAAATGCCCTTGGGCAGATAGCCTAGTATGAACCTATGAACCTATGAACCTATATATATATATATATATATATATATATATATATATATATATATATATATATATATATATATATACATACAAGATCATTATCCATGCTAGAGGGAGCAATTTGGGTTTCATTCCTAAAAAGCAACTCATATACTATATTTTACATTATCTAGCAATTATTAGACACACTTTTGGTCAGGTATTATTCCCAGGCTTCAATGAAAAGGAAATTTTGACCAACAAGCTGTAGAAAAGGCTAGAAGGCTTGTTAATCACATGGTTTCAAGAGCAGGCCCATTTTTAGGAGTTTTCACTTTGGAACATCATGATTTTCATGCTAAAGACACAGTCTGGTTCAATAAGGATGGAACCCAACTATCGAGCATTGGTTTGGACTTATTTAATGTGAATTTAAGTTTGTTTGTAAAAGGCACTGTTGAGGCTTCATTTGTACTATACCAAGTTATGTTACAGTTTGGCAAGCATAATTGCAATCAAAGCCAGTACTGTTACAACCTTTTGACTTAAGGTATTTAAAAAAAAAAAGGCGGGACAAGCTTTGCTAGCCTGGTGGGTGGCTGTTCATGGCCTCAGCCCCACCCTTTTGTTACATTGCCCCCCTTTTTTGTATTGAATAGTACTGACGAACAAGAAGGCACTTTACAATGCTGATGCACTGCCAATGTCAGGATTTTTGGCTTATGGTTATTGTAATCAAATCGATATGAAGGCCATTCAGGAGGCCTTTAGGTGACACCACCCAACAACAGGTCCATGGTTGGATTACAGTAAAGTAATGTTTTTCAGCTTTTCACGGTTAGGGGTCGCCACAGCGGAACGCCGGTCTGCTTATGACTAGCAGTAGATTTTTATGGTGCCAAGGTGCCAGCCTGATGACCAACCTTCAACCATTCACACACGCACCTTCCTGCATGTCTTTAAATGTCACTCAACTGCGGGAAGGACATGCAGAGACTCCACACAGAAGGCTCGCCAGCCAAGAATCGAACCGGATAACCTCTTGCTGAGATGTGACAATGCTAACCGCTGCACCACTGCGGCCGAAGTGTTGGATTGGTGACAGTAAACGTTATCATTTGTAAAGTGATTTATGATTATTATGTATATTTATAATTATATACGGTGGAAAGCTGCAATCAATTATTATTAATAAAATTATTACTGTTTCTCCTGCAAACATGTGTCTAGTGTTTTTTGTTTGGGAATGAAGTCCAGAAAAAATGTTATTTCACTTATTAATTTTTCTTGTTGTCTATTTTGAAATAATCTCCCCAAAGACTCCACTGAAAATCAAACTTCCTAAGTAGACATACCCCGTTAAAAGGACTGTTAACTTTTTTAATACTCAAGCAAAATATTATAAGAAAGTACTATAAATAAACAACAATTTGTAATGAATCTGACAGCATTTTAATTATTTTCTTCATTATATGGTGGTACAGGTGACTATATTGAACATGTTAGTACAGTCTTTAGTTTCCAGTTTCTTAGGTTAATAACGATGCAAAGAAAATAGCACTTTATGTTTACTGATAATTCATAGAATTCACACAGACATGGAAGCAGCAGTGACAAGTGAATTAAATGAATTAATTTAACATTAGAAGTCTGCAGTGATGTTGATGCATTGCAGTTTAATATGTACACAGTAAAAATAAAGAAAAATCTGATGGATTTCTACCAAGCAGTGAGATGCTGATTGTACTAGTATTTAGTGCTCATTTTGTCACTGAACCCAAAATTCAATGTCTCTTACTTATAATACTCAGCTGGACTGGCTCCTCATGTGTGTATCCCACATCAGTTTATACATCCACATAGCCCATTTTACGTATTATAAATGATTACAGCCATTCATTTTTCCATCTGACCAGCCATATTTCTGACCTATTGCTGCTGTGTATTAGTCTCTTTATTTGTAAGTATGGTGTACTGGATATTGACTGTTTCAGAAACTGATTGTGATTTTCAGTTAATTTTCAGTTATAGTCTTCCAGTATCACTCCAAGGGCTTATATCACGTGCCAACCCCTTTAGCACACTATCACATTACCTCATGTGCAGCCCCAAACTGAATCCCAGTGTTTATACTATGCTATTAAACTGGAAACCGGAAAAAAATAACACTCAATGACTCAACGAATGTTATACACTTTGTACAATTATGATAGTACCAAGTGTGGGGCAAAAATGCTTTTGAAAAGGTATTACCCAAGGACTGCATAGTGATTTTCTGGAGCTAAGCCTTGCCTTTCACTCCCATCAAACAAAGTTAACCTTGAATGATTTTAATC
Organism: Protopterus annectens; assembly: GCF_019279795.1. Taxonomy (NCBI): domain Eukaryota; kingdom Metazoa; phylum Chordata; order Ceratodontiformes; family Protopteridae; genus Protopterus; species Protopterus annectens. The sequence continues at coordinate 707,736,256 of NC_056741.1, forward strand.
AGAGGAAACATGACAATACTTGAAAACTGGTGGTCTATGGGAAACTGACTGCCCTTTTTAATACTTGTATAAATAGGAAATATTGCCTACCTCAAACTGCAATATCTTTATGAAAATAATCAGAACACAAAAAATGAGTTTATTTTAAACCAAAACATAAAAATATACACATTTGCTATACCATGCACTGCCATACCTAAGTGTAATTACTAACACTGTATTAGCAGTATGGTTAAAGAAAAGCCTCACTCTGATATTACAATTATTTACTAACAAAACTCTGGTACTTCAGCGCTAGTGAGCTGAGCTTCATAGATTTGTATACTTCTTTGTCACTGTTACATATCTCTCTCTCTATTGTGTTTTTTTTTTTTTTTTTTTTTTTTTACTTTGTCCTTCACTCTGAAACCCCCATCGTTTCATGCATGGCTCTAAATTTGATGTCACACTGTCCAGTCAGCAGCTCAACATACCTTTCAACTTCTAAGGGCAAGAATTATAGGCAAAACCAAAAACAATGTGGGAGGAGCAAAGTCTGAAAAGCATGGACAGATTTTAAATGTCAGGAAGTTGCTGGAATAACAAATTTTGCACTAACATGCATGTTCTGAAGGATATGGAGTCTGAAACTCAAATGTATGTCATTATTCAGCGAATTCAGTCTTTGGTGATTGTGAAAACCACAGGTTTCATGAGGAACATCCTGAAAATATAAGGCAAAATCTGGACTTTCTAGAAAATTCTGAACAGGCGAGAGATATGCAGCTCAGTTATCCCTATGGTGGTACTTTTGCACTGCTATTGAATGCATCTCCTTATACTATATTGTTTATGACTTGCCCTTTGCTTCACATTACACGATTTTCTTCAATTGAGTCACGACAACAGAGTGACTCTAACCCCCTTTACATTAGATATCATAAAGAAAGCATTCTGGTTCATGATTTCTGAAATGTAGAACTATTCATCATGTCTATTCTTTTCAATATTTATTATTTAGTAGTTATTGTAGATAATTGCTGTGTGATGTGTTTATTATTGCAGTTTTTTATGAATTATATGTTCTAAAAGTTTAGGTAACTCACTTCTTGGCTTGCTCCATCCTACAATTTTATTACCTTTATGTACATATTGTACAGGATTATAGTACTGTTCATAGGTTCATAGGTGTTTACCAGGCTAACGACTAAAAGGGCCTTATGAAGCCTAGCCATGCATCCCAAATCTCTGACAAGTTCTGATACCCTTGATAAAAGTAAGGGAGGTGAACCATTTACAGGTTACTTGTGTCCATTAGAGACATAGGTGCCAAACCAGGGATGAATTTCCAGTTTCCCATCTAGTTGTCCAAGCTGCACTTAAATTGGTTTAGGGAGTAACTCTGCTTTACATGGATTGGGGAGCTTGTTCCATAGATGGGGTAGTCTCTGGGATACATACCTTATCTCTCCACCAGGTCCTATTTATATCACAGGCAAGATTAAAGTCTTTAGAGTGGGCAATTCTGGTGCTGTTTGTTTTGTGGATATGCAAGGAGGCCTATCAGAGTGGAATCTGACAATGCCCTGTATGCCAGGCCTATATCTCCCCTCAAAAGCCTGTAGGAGACAGAATACAGGGATAGGACCTTGAGGCTGTCTGCTTAGGATATTTTACTTATGCCCTGTATTCTTTTAGTAAGAAACCTCTGTGGATGTTCCAATTCTTGGATATACCTTGTTAGGTACATACCAAAGGGGGCATTGTACTCAATGACAGGGCTGATGAATGCCGAATACAATGGAACAATGACTTCCGTGGACTTAGATGCCATACCTTTGTTTATAACTTGTGCAAAATAGAATGATTTCATCACCACTGTAAACAAGTGATGATCAAAGGCTAGATTACTATCTATCTGTAGCTGGTAGTCAACTGACTGAAAACATTTAGAAAAAAATAAAAAACAATTACCGAAACCAGTGCAGTTAACTGTTTATTGCAATCCAAAGTACTTGCAATTCAAACAACTAAGCGCTTTCACCAGATAATCCAAAGGCATCTTCAGAGTTTTTTAAACATTGTCTCCAAACAGGTTAAATAGTAACAGATACTGTTTGTAACTACACAAGCACCCACCCACAATTTTCCCGCCCAAACTTTTAAAAAGACAGTACATCTATCAAATGCCTATTCTTCTTAAAAAAATATACTCCAATTTTTTTTTACATTGTAATACAATACTTCTTAATCATTCATTAAGCAACATACTAAATATACTTGAAATTATTACAATTATATTCTGCATGATTTTTTAAAATAAATCCTGAAAATTAGATATGTCAAACAATTTGGTTATGTCTAATCTTCAAAAATGGCTTAATGGAAATAAAATCATTTAAACCAGGTTCCATAGAAGCATTTAGCTTCAACTGCCATAAAGATTCTTTACTTTCCAACAACAGATCATTATCACCTCCATGTTCATTCTTGACAACTCTATCACAAAAAACACAAACTTTTTAAAATTAATGCATCTTTCGGAATGTATAAAAAGAGCATTATGTATGTCTTTATTCCTTATAGCCCTTACATGTTCACCTATCCTGTCCCTCAATCTACGAATGGTTTTACCCACATAGAAACCAGGGCAGGATAAGCAAGTAGCTACATATACTACGTGTGTTGTGTTGCAGTTGACCCTACCTGGACATGAAATGGAAATGTCACTGCCCTGAATAAAGACATATGGTCCATCATTTATATATCTACAAAATTTACAGTTCTCACATTTAGACATGTAGGATTTGTATACAAGTTTATTTATTTTAGTCTCTAGTATATTCTTTATATTTCTCCCCCTACTAAAGACTATTTGGGTTTTTTTTCCAAGAATTGTTGACATGTACCCCTGGAAACATAATTCCCAACATTGATTGACAATGTCAACAATCCTGGAACTGCTATCATTGTATTCCAAAACCATGGCATTAGTCATATTGTTCTCTTGTACCAAATCTTTACTTTTGTCTTTAAACTGCCACTCAGACAACAAGATAGGGCAAACATCCATTCCCTTTTCTTATTAACTTCTTTTTTGATATTCAACAATAATTTTAAAAGGTAGCCCCTTTCCAAAAATATTCCTATAAGGTTGTACATTTCTGTGTGAAAAACTTCTTCACTACTAATTATTCTTGATAGTCGTACCATCTGCCCTTTGACTACACTACGTTTTTTATAATATGGATGGTTACTATTAAAATCCAACAGTGTGTTTGAATATGTAGCCTTCCTATATATTTCACTTTGTAAATTTTCCTCCTCATTTGATAAACTATCTAGATAGTTAATGTGATTTTTGTTCCATGTACTAGTGAACTTCAAAAAATCGGTAGTTCCATTAAGATAGTTCACAAATTCATCTGCTTCTTGCTCATCCCCTTTCCACAATATTAATATATCGCCAAGGAATCTACTATAGGACAAAATTCTCTCATTATATTTTGTTTTTAAAATATATTCAGTTTCCCAATCAAATAATACTAGATTGGCAAAAATGGGGGGCACATTTTGCCCCCATTGCCACTCCTGAAATTTGATGAAAAATTTCACCTTCGAACATGAGAAAGTTATTTTTTAGAATTATCCCCATGAAGTCAACTAGTACTCTGACTGAAGCTGTATCTAAAACTCCCAAACTGATAATACTATTTTGAAACATCTCAATACCTCTATCATGAGGTATCACAGAAAATAAATTAACTACATCGATTGTCAAAAAACTATATTTAAAATCATTGATATTTCTAAATTTTGACAATCTACTCAAACAGTGCCAAGAGTCCTTGACTATGTCATCAACTTTATTTAGCAAATGTTTTAACTTGTTGTCAATCCAGGCTGATATGGGTTCAGTTTTAGATCCCCTTGCCGAAACAATCGGTCTAAAAGGTGGATCCACAATAGATTTATTTGTTTTAGGAATACCAAAAATCGTTGGCAAGACCCATTTTTTCACTGTTAGAAACTCTATTTCTTTTTCATTAATTTGTCCTTCTAATGACATCTGTGACAGAATTATGTCTATCCAAGAATACGCCCTATTCAAGTCATGCCTTGATGCTCTTGCATAAGTTAATTCATCATTTAATATTTTCTCCATTCTTATAACATAATCAATGTAAGGCATAATAACAATACCCCCTCCCTTATCGGGGGTCATGATCCTTAAATTCTTGTTTTTAGCTAAAGACCATAACAAGTAATTTTCTTCCTTTGTCATATTATATGTTCTTGTACTCTTAATTTTAATTTTGTTTGGTTAATATTACTACTGTTAATAACCAATGTGCGAATCTGTTTTTCGCACATTCTTTCAAAAATGTCTATTTCAGTATTACTTGGAGGTACAAATGTGCTTTTATGCCTCAAGGCATTAATTTCAGTTCGTTGCTCATTTCTATCCTTAAAGAACATTTTTAAGTTCATTTGTCTAGTGTACATTTTTAAATTTACTAAAGTTCTAGCAACATTCACTTGTGAACTCGGAACAAATGACATTCCCTTTTTCAACAACGTGAAGTATTCCTGCCTTAAGTCCAAATCAGAATAATTATAAATGGTATAACCATTCTGTTGTACTGTCTGACAATTTAACCCCCCTTCCTCAACCCACACTTCACTATCAATGCTGTTTAACCATGTATCGGAGTGTATATTTACTTCCACTTCTTGGACTGTTTGCTGTTCCAAGACCTCCCTTGTAAGTAATGACCTCTCTGGTTCCACCCCTCTACTGGGTTCTGCAAATTTCGATTTGCCTGATTCCTCAGGCATTCTGACCTCCGGGGTTCTCCGGGTAAAAAAAACATCCTGTTCTTCGTCCATGTTCCCTCTATTAATATCCATGTTGTAGTGCCCCCTGTTATTATCAATATCACCCCTAGATACATTCCTAGCATCTGATCCTTCCACCACATTTGGGACCTTTTAAGCTACATCTGGGTAAGCTTTATTGTTTTTGTACTGTTCAGTATCACGTGCAATCTTACACTGTTTAATAGTAACATTTTTGGTTACAAATATATCAACATCATATAAAACTTTCTTATGTTTGTCATTGTAGGGTGTAAATAACGCATCATTTACAATACTGTTATTTAGTTTAGAAATTTCATCCTGCAATTCTTTAAGTTTGATATCATTATTTTTAACTATAATGTCCATAATTTCAAAACCTGCTTTGTCTAAAATCGCAATTAACTCACGGTAAGCTGAAGTCCCACTATATATTCCCATTGGAAGCTTCCACAGTCGCAAACCTTTGGGCACTTGTTTTAAATCCAAAGATTTTTTTCAAAAACGAATTGTCCAACTGTAAAGATCTGTATTTGTAACACAGTTTCTCAAACGAAAATAGCTGCTGGTTCCACGTTGGTACTTCTACCGATCTATCAGGCATTCGCCCCAGGTCATATTCCGGCACTCCAAACCAAACCATGTAGTAAAATCTCCTCTGTTTACCCTTCCATTGTGTAGTTACAAACAGTATCTGTTACTATTTAACCTGTTTGGAGACAATGTTTAAACAACCCTGAAGATGCCGTTGGATTATCTGACAAAAGCGCTTAGTTGTTTGAATTGCAAGTACTTTGGATTGCAATAAACGGTTAACTGCACTGGTTTCAGTAATTGTTTTTTTGTTTATTTTTTTCTAGACTATCTATGTGTTTCCCTAAGTCTCTGACTACTGGGTCAGCTCTAGCATGTGTGTTGTCAATATGATAGTAACCAGGGAAGGATGACTTCTCAAAGGATACTATCATGCATTTCTTGGCATTTAGTTTTAGTCCATGACTCTGGCACCAGTTGTTTGTCTGTGTCAGCCCCTGTTGAAGTATAATTGTAGACATTTTTTAAATTACTTAGTGTTTCAACTTTGTACATGTTGTTACGCACTTGAATATATTTTGCTGGTATGTACTTAAAACATTTTGCTTGCAAATGTTATCATTCCTTGTTATTTATTTATTCATTTATTTATTTATTTCAGTTTGATTACCGGGGAAGTCCACTGGGCCAGAATGTGCCCATTTTCAGTGGAGGCCTGGGGAGAAAAGCTCCATAAGAAACACAGTTAGAGGTTACAAAAAATGCCAAATACAAAGGTAAAATACATGTATGAATTCATAGAAAACAGGTATAGTAAAATAATAAATTGTCATTGTACATGCAATGAGACAAAGGTTGCAGGTTTTTACATTCAGAGCAATAAGAATCAATTGTCAAGAAATAGGCATCAGTGATTACTGTTATTGCTGTAATTTTTATAAATACTCATTTTCTAATACTGTTTACCCTATATGTAACATTATTTGCTCAATATAATGACTTTATTTGTACATGCATGTGTGCTTTTAGTCCAGATCATGGCCAGAGGCATATTTTTCAACCTTTTAGCACAAAAAATCTGGAGAAAACCAAAAATAATTGGGGGAGGAAGCAAAGGCCTATTGTTCTTTTAAGCTTAGAAAGTTGCTAGAATATAAAGTTTTGTATTACCATGCATTTTCAGAAGGATTTGAAGTCTGAAACTCAAATGACTGTCATTGCTTAGTGAATTCAGTTTTCACAGATTTGCCAGAAAACCACAAATGTTATGAAGAACAGATCAAAACTGTCATCATTATCATCATCAGCCCCTTTTCCCCATTTTCTGCATAGGGTCGGGGTGTTGTGTCAACTTCACCATTGCTCTAGATTCAATGCCATTCTCCTGACTTCTTTGACACTCATGCCTGACTGTCACAGACCTTCTCTCACACAATCCTCCCACCTCTTTGCGGAATGCCCTCATTTTCTCTTGCCTTCTTCTTGTCTGTCCCAAATCTTCTCCACCAGATTGTCTTCTGCTTTTCTACGTGTGCCTGAGCCACTGTTCTTTTTGATCTTTTCTACTCTTATGTCTTCATTTCTTCATCTGACCACACTGTGTATCCTATCACCCATCTCCAGCACCTCTAGCTTCTTCAACTGCTCTGCCTTTGCTGCCCAGGTTTCTGTACCATACAGTAGTATTGGTCACACCACCGTTTTGTACACCTTACTTTTCAGCTTCTTTGACATTCTTCTGTCAGAGTACACCTGACAGTCTGTGCTAGTTACCTGCAGCCCCTCTGATTCTAGCTCTGACCTCTTCATATGGACTACCCTTCTCCTCAATCATCCTTCCCAGATACTTGAAACTGTTAACCTGTTCCACTATCTTCCTTTCTATCTCAGTTCTCAGCTTCTTCTGATTTTCTCAATTTGCTGCTACTACCACTGTCTTATCTGTACTCAGTTTCATCCCATGTGCCTTCAATTTTTCATTCCTTCGCTGAAGTTTTTGCTCAGAGTCATCCTGTAATGCCACATTATCTGTAAACAGCAAAGTTGCTGATGTGTCCCGTCTGGCCTGTTTTTTAATGTAGTTCATCACCAGTATGAACAGCAGTGGGCTCAGAGTTGAACCTTGATGTACACCCATTCCCACTGGGAATCCCTCTGGGAGACTGAACACTGTTTATTCTTAATTTATTCTGTCTTTGTACATAGCCTGCACTAATTCTACCAGTGTTTCTGGGACTTTGAACCACCACAGCACTGCCCAGGTCAGCTTCCTTAAGACCTTGTCCTGTGCTTTCTCCAAGTCTAGGAATGCCCAGTTGGACTCTTTCATCATCTGTAGCTTCTTCTCAACTATTTGTTTCACTGCAAACATTGGGTCAGTTGTGCTGCATCCTGATCTGAATCCAAACTGCTCATCTCCTATCTTACTTTCTACCACTGTGGGTATTCATTTATCCATCACTCTCTCCAGAACTATTATGCAATGTGACAGGAGTTTGATACCTCTGTACTGCCCACATTTGTGAATGTTCCCTTTGTTCTTGAACACTGGCACTGGCATGCTTATTGTCCAGTCCTCTGGGATGTGCCTTTCTCTCCATACTGCTATAAGTACCCACAGAAACCATTTCTCCCCTGTCACACCCAACATCTTTATCATAACCACTGTATGCTCATCTGTGTCTGCTGATTTCCCTGACTTCATTTTCCTTAGTGCTGTTCTTACTTTTTTGATGGTGGGTTCCTCCTCTTCTCTTATGGTAGGCTTTATCTAGGGCAGTACAGCTTCTGTGGGGTTTTCTTCATTCAGAAGCTGCTGGAAGCACTCCTTCCATCTGTCTTTGATGTCTTGTGGACTGGTGAGCAGGTTGTTCCTGGCATCCCTCATGAAGGAGTCTGTCTTCTTTAGCTTTCTGTTTTTGCCTTGCAATCTGCTATAGATTATTTGTGCCACCTATTGAGTCACTCTCCAGAAACTGGTAGAGTACCTCTGTTGCACTGTTCTTTGCTATTGCAACTCTTTGTTAGCCAACCAGTATTTCTTCATAGCCTGGTCCATAGCACTTCTTCCTTTTGATGACTTCCTGGACTTCTGCATTCCACCACCAGCTTTCTTTATGTACCTTATTTCCATACCTGGCTCAGCCACATATCTGTTCTGTAGCCCTCACACATGCTGTTGTGAGGCTCTGCTATTCTTCTTCAACTTCATCTACTGCCTCCTCTTCTTGAGGTGTTAGATCCTTGAGTAATTCTTTGAAATGTTGTGCTTTGCCTCCAGTCAGCTTCCAAGTCTTCAGCCTGGTTTCTGTTGACCTTAGAGCCTTCTCTGACCATTGCTTGCAGGAGATTGTGACAACCAGTGGTTTATGCTGTGGGCCAGCTGTTTCACTAGAGTTACTTTGCAATCACTGATTCTACCCCAATGCCCTTTCCTTACAAGGAGGAAGGCTACCTGAGTTGCATGTTGGCCACTCTTGTATGTGATCTTGTGACTTTGTGACTGTCTCTCTTTCTAAACCATGTGTTGGCTACTATCAAACCATTTGCTAGAAAGAAGTCTAGAATGGCCTCTCCTTTTTTATTCCTGCTCCCACACCCATGTGGACCCAAACAGTCCTCATATCCTGTTCTGTCTCTCCCAATATGTGCATTCAAGTCAACCATTATCAACATCAATTCATGTTTATCTAGTAGGTCTTGCAACTGCTGTCTGAATGCAGTCTTCTCTTCACTTCCACAACCCTACTGTGGGGCATAGGCCGAAATTATGTATACTTACCTGTCATTAGGCTGGAGTTTGATTACCACGAGTCTGTTACTAATTCTGATGACATCCCTCACTGTCTTCTGAAGCTTCTCCCTCACCACAATTCCCACACCATTTCTAGACTGTCTTCCTCCTGAGTAGTAGACTCTGGATCCAAAACCAAATGGCTTTGCTGCACTGCCCTTCCTTCTGGTCTTTTGGACTTATAAGATGTCCAGCCTCCTCCATTCCATCATGGCATCCATTTCCAAGCTCCACCCTGTCAGTGAACCTAGACTGAGTGTAGCAGTTCTTAGTTCATTTTTGGCATGTTGACTGATTTGACATCCAGCTTTCAATCAGCAAAGTTATCCCAGGTAACCCAAGCTGGGCAACCAGACACCAGCTGGCCAATAGCTTATTGACCCAGGACTGCTGGGCTTTATGGCGAACACACTCAACAATAGGAGCACATACACCCCTCTCACCATTAGCATGGGTCCCTGGTGTAAGTGAGTAGGCTGGAACCTCAAACCACTTATTACTCACAACAGACTGAAAATATGAGGCAAACATCTAGGCATTCTGCAAAAATCTGGACAATTGGTAGGTACGACTGGAAGGGTCCATTTTGGATACATCCACTTACCTAGTTAACAACAAAAAATAAATACACATTCCACATAACCAAACGTGTCTCACCCAACATCCCCATACAAATTCAGAAGTACTCCTGATATTGTAGAATTACATCACCAGGTGGTACAGTGCTTCTCTCCCTAGCCAGGAGCTTGTGTGCAGTGTTAGGAATGTCTGGGCTTATTCATATCCCTGCGCAGACTGGATTCCCAACCAATGAAGCAATTCTGTCTTGACAGTTCCCACACACCAGGCCAGAGATCTTACAGTCTGAATTTCCACATCTTTAATAGGATTTTATTGATACTGCCCACCCCCTTCAAGGCAAGCATCCAAATTCTGTTCCCTTTTTGAAATCTGCTGGTATCTAGTGTCACCTACAGTCTCATGATTTTTGAAAATGACATAAAGTATTCTGCAACATTTTTACAAGACCAAAGGTGAAGCTATTTTTTGTTTTAACTGTGGCAACTCTAATTTCCCTCTGCATCTGACCCCATATCCTGAATCCCACATTACCCTCTATTTATTAGCCAAAGTTAAGTTTTGTTGTTATCTTAGATGAGCAAACATGGGTTTTGCTAGAATTTTTCTAAGACATGCGTTCTTTATTTGGTAGTGCAAATCCTGCAATCAAGAAAGCATTGTCAGCTCATTTGCTTGGAAATGAGCTGTTAAGAATGTGCTTCATTTAATATTACCGTCTGTTTTATGATCCACTAGAAATTAAAAGTTTAGTATGCAGAGTGCATCCTGAAAACTTTAACAAGTAAAATAAAAATGTGACACCCAGGAAATGTTGCTGTCCTAAGTTGCATTCTTTTACACTCACAATTTTTAACCTTTAAAAAATAAAATGTTTTTTACCAGATCAACATTCTTCTCATTGTCTTTAATGGAATGTCCAGTAACCTGCCCTATGAGAACTTAAATGAGACAGCTGTAATTTTCAACTCCTACAGGACACATGCTTTTCACATTTAGGCCATTAAATTAAGATCATACTGTGGTGATGAACAGAAGACAGCTTGAAACATGCTCAGCATGTTTGTCATTTTCAGTCATTCTTTCAGAACGGCATTCATAATCATTATGCACGTGCTCAGCAGGTAAGAATGCTGTTTGCATTGCAAGTGGAGATGAGACTGCACTTTTTGTAAATAGTTTGCTTTAACTTTGGCTTTCTGAGAATTTTTGCAGAAATGCAGTAACAGGCAGAAGGCACTTAGTGTAAAGTGAGTTAAGTTGCTAAAATAGCCACCTGTTAGCTACCTGAGGAACTTGCAGTCATGTTGCGCTAGGTGTGAATGTGATTTGTAGCCTAGCAGCCTCATTTTCCCAGAATAGGCGCCATTTTGCTTTTGACTCTATCCATAGAAAATGTGTTATTCTGTAAGAATACCATAGCTATGGGTCATACTGCTGAAGTAATGCCTATGTTGAACTCAAATGATTTAACATTTTGTATTTGGCAAAACAAAAGCTCTCAACAATTAAACAGTGGATTTTATTTTCTGGTGCTTTTCCTCTGTTTTTGTCCATACTACACACAACTTTTTATGGTTCTTACTTTTGTCAGGTTATAATCGCACATTTTTGCAGGTTATCCTTAAAGAGTAGTTCTACGTACTTTATACTGCTTAAACATTTTTTCAGTCCAAAATATCAAATTACTGAAAACTTTGCAGCTCTGTACCACTTTAATTATGTATTACCTATACTACCATTTTATGTAGATAATGCAGGTAATCCAGTGAAGAATATTGGACTTGGGGGACAAACAGACCCTTTCAACAGGTAGGTATTCCTTACTGTACTCACCAATATATTGCAGCTAGGTGTCTGCTGTAATTGTTTACATTTAGAGAGTAGACTGCACCTACCACAACAAATATCATAAAACCTTTATTTATAATATAAGAGATGTGGCAGTACTTAGCTAATAATACACCTTCCTCTTTTCCTTTTTTAGCTTTTCAGCACAGAAGGAGATTGATTTCAGCCACAGCTTCAATCACAAGACAATGGTATGGCTGGACCCCTCCCCATATGCATTTCTTCTATCAAAGAAATAATAGTAATACTACTCATAGTAATGATATTAGTAAGTAATATAAATTAATGTAGCCATCAGTGCATGTTAAAAATTACTTCTTCTTCTTCTTCTCTTTTTGCCCTTTTTTGTCTCTCTGTACAGATCCAGAACAGCCTGGAGCGCCACAGCTACAGTCATCCATTTCAATTAGGGGGAGCCTGCCACTCATAAAGGGTCTGCTTGCAGGGTAGGAGTGGTGCCTCCTCTCCTTTGGGTAGCCTGTTGTGCAGTGGTCAGCACTAGGACTAGCACCAGCTATAGGTTATGGTGGAAGCTGTGGTTGAGAAGGCTAGGAAGCAATGTGGGATCCATAGCAAGTTCTTCTGCAGTGGGTGCAAAACTCTGTCTTCTGGCTGGCTTGAACCATTGGACTCAAAAAACACCTTCAAGAAAAGTTCTCCATAAACATATAAGCCACAACCAATTCAGAAACAGGAATACCACAGGAACACCACTTCAAGGACAAGTATTTATTAATAATACAAAACGTTCTGGTACCTCAGCATCTTGCCTTCTAATGGAACAATTCTAAACACAGCTCTTGTCATTATAAATGTATACACCACCACCAGCATAAATTACATCAATTAAACTATCAATATTTCAATTAATTGACCACTTAGGCAAAAAGTCATCGACTTTTAAACTTTTTAAAACTTTTTAAGATATTTTTATAAACTATACATAACACACTGCATCATTCTAAATCATATAATAAATATATATAAAAAAATATATATATATATATATATAATTCATAAGCATCAAATTTATCATATAGGCCAATTCTACATATCATAAAAGGTATAATTTGATTTTATTTAATGCAAAATTTATTTTACTATGCACTATATATAATTTTATGTGCATCTAGTAGGGTAACCCTACCCTACTAGAATATTTTATATCAAAAACATTGCATGCACAAAAGCACTTTTCAAATATACACATATACGCACAAATGACATTCAAAATACATCTAAAATGCAGAAATGTATTTATGCATATAAATTTATGCTGGTGGTGGTGTATACATTTATAAGGACAAAAGCTGTGTTTAGAATTGTTCCATTGGAAGGCAAGACGCAGAGGTACCAGAACATTTTGTATGATTAATAAACACTTGTCCTTGCAGTGGTGTTCCTGTGGTATTCCTGTTTCTGAATTGGTCGTGGCTTATATGTTTATGTTGAACCATTTCACTCCCAGATGCCATCACTCTTTTAACAGTGGGATCTATACATGCAGGCTCCCCTGGACTGGGCTTTAAGAAAGGATCTCGGGACCGGGAGATAGCTCTGGTGGTCCCATGCACCCACATCCTCGATCATCTGTGCACTCACCCTTTTGTGTCAAACCCATAACTTTTGTTTTCCCACAGCTCCTCCTCCATCACAATTTAGCTGTCCTCTGTTTCTCTACCCATTTTGTGAACCCAGCCTACTGTGTGACAAGCCACCCCTGTTTGTCTTGTCTGCCTGTTTACGTCAGTGTCAATACCCTTATCTCTTCCCTATTATTCCTTCCCTTACTACCCTTTATCCTCCCCCCATCCCCTTATATATGTGAGAAAAAGAGACAAGGGTCTTTCTCCACAATAGCATAGCTAGGGTAAGAGGAAAGGGGCAAATACCCTGGTAGCAAAATGATTGAGGTCATCAGACAATCCCAATTTCTCTTTAATGTAACACCAGCTACATTGTATCAAGCAGTTTGCTACAATTTAAAAGCAATAAAATTTGAGCACTGTAGCTCTAAATCTTCTTCTTTCGGCTTTTTCCTGGTTAGGGGTCACCACAGCAGAACACCTGTCTGCTCATGATTGGCAGTGGAGTTTTATGGTGTAGAGTTGCCAGCCCGGTGCCCAACCTTCCACAGAAGGTACACACATGCATACATTAAGCACTGTAGCTCTAAATGCAGGCATGATATAAAACTATAGCAACAGTTTAAAAGAAGAAATTTTATTTTAACTAAAACATAAGTGCCACACCACTCCATGCAGGCATGGTATGGCCTGTAGCAACTGCTTGCTTCACTTGAAGCAAGCAGTTTGCTACAGTTTAAAAGAAGACATTTTTTTTTAACTAAAACATGAGTGCTATAGCACTCCATACAGACAGGGTATAAACTGTAGCAACTGCTTACTATATCTGTAGCAAGTAGTTTGCTACAGTTTAAGAGAAGAAATTGCTACAGTTTAAAAGAAGAATTTTTTTTCTTAATTAAAATGTGTTGAAGAAGGGTCAGGGCACAGAAACGGGACCAGAGTGTTTCCTCAGTGGAAGAGCTGGGGGTACATGGATCCAACTGTAATAAGCCAAACACTACAATGCGGTGATCAACTTATTACAGTGAAGTGCTTTTTACTCCTTTTTTTTTTTTCTTGTTCTTCAATGGAAAAGTGGGGGCATGGATCTAACTGTAATAAGCTGCTAGGCTTAGTACACTAAAGTGTTTTTTTTCTCTTTTGTTTTTCTTCATTTGAAGAGCTGAGGGGGTTGGGCACTGGTTCATGGTACCAGCACGGGGTGTTAGTTGAGGGAACTATGTTTCTGTATCTCCACCAAAAAAAAAAAAAAAAAGCCCTCCTCTCTCACCTCCTCTGACACAACCTTCTTAAGTCATCATACTATGTTTTCCTTGTTTTGCTCTCTCCCCTTTTTCCATCTTTCCTATCTATCTCCTTTCCATTCTTATAAAGCTAATAAATAAGTGGACACCTGTAGAATAAGACTGCAGGCAAGGTGGCTTTAACTTGTTAGACACTGGTGCTGAGCTCATGTACAGATGTCTCCTCACAGTCAAGTCTCGTAATATTAATGCAAAGTGGCACTTACCAGCAAAGTGTGGAAACTTACCTGTGCAGCTCTTTGTTGGCCTCATGTATGTGGAAATTAGAGCCACTAGTTTGTGCATACTTATTTTGTATATTGGTGCCACTAGTTTGTGCATACTTGCATATTGGTGAAAAGGCACTTTTCACACATTTGCCTTACATGGCTATGCTGTGTAGGACTATGAATACCACCCACCGGCTACAGCCTAATTAACTGTAGCCAGAGTTTGTTTACAAAGAAGCCACTGATAAGCTTACATATAGGCATCTAAGGTCTGTTAACAATATTACAAGTTATAAAACCAAAATAATACTCCCAGGAAGTAAATGCTCTTTGTGCTAAAGTAAATAGTCCAAATAAACATAAAAATAGCAGAAGGGCAAAGCAAGGCTATACTCCAAATATCAAAATCCACAAACGTTGGATCCAATAAAACGTTGTCATCTTAGTGACATCACTTCCCTTACCATAGTCAATTTAAAAAACAATCAAATTTTAGAGACATCCATATCACATCATTTTAGGTTTCAAGTCTTACAAATGAGCACACCCAGTGTTAGAGGAGGGGATACCAGGAATTACACGGAAAGATGTGGGCTTGACTGGATCATTAAATTGAGAGCAGACGAGAAACCTGGTCTGAATGACAAGATCCCCATTAAGCCCTTGTTGAAGAATAGAAGATTAAAGGTTAGGACTTGACTTCCTTTGGTTCAGTATAAATTTATGAAGACTGTGTGTTTTTGTAATTGCATCATTTATTTTTTATTTTCATTTTTATTTTTATTTTTATTTTACACATTCACTAGTGTATGTTTTGAGTTTATATATATGCATTTATATGAATTTTAATATATATTATATTATGTTGAATTTGCTTTTAAATTTGATTGTTTTTTAAATTGACTATGGTATGGTTAGTGATGTCACTAAGATGACAATGTTTTACTGCCTATTTAAGTTTGAACTTTTACACTGATGAATTTGTATTTGGCTTGAAAAAGCCCTTATGGGTGAAAGCGCTGCCAGTTTTTTCATTAAATTGATTTTCAGCAGTTTGCCATTTCTAGATGTTCATTTTCATAGTTACGTGTGGATTTTGATATTTGGAGTATAGCCTTGCTCTGCTCTTCTGCTATTTTTATGTTTATTTGGAATATTACAGGTTAAGACCTTTTATGCTTCATTAGTGCTCCTATTCAAAAGTTTCAGAATATTATCAGTGCAATTTCCAGTAACCTTCTTCCTTATTCTGACTGTCCATCAGTTCCTCACAGACAAGCTCTGGAAACTAGGCAGCAAGCACAGAGACTGAATGGTGGAGCTTGGGAAAAGGGGGAGGAGAAACTGGAACATTGGCTGACTTGTAGGTATTGTCTTTGGAGAGTGAAAAATGCATCTCCCCAACAGAAAGGTTGAGAAGGAAAGAAAGAAAGAATGGTGCATGCCAATATGATCACAACATATAAGCAAAGCTATATTATTAATCTCTTTAATGGAGTCAGTTGCTAAATCCAGGGCAAACTAATCTGGCTTCTGCCATTGTCTGCCAACTAGCTAACTGTTCAAATGGTATAATTCCATTTTTGTCTATCAGATTATACCTCATCATACCATAGAACTTGCTAGCTAACACCCACATCACACCTTAGTAGGATTTTCAGGGCAGATCTATTCCCCAACACATTTTTAGTTACAGAGAACAATAGCAAATCATAGATAAGAGTTTATCTATCATTAACATAGGTTTATAGAAGGGTACTAGGCTATCAGCCCAAGAGCCATTTTAAATGCAGCCAAGTTTACCCCACATTTAACTAAATATTTCTGATGTGTCAATACCCCCAAAAATGTTAAGGTTATGATATAGGCTTGTACACATCCATTAGGGATATAAGTGCAAATCGGGGGCAATTTGTGATTTCCTATCCATTTGTCCAAGTTACATTTGAATAGGGTTAGGGATGAGCTTTGCTTCACATGAATGGGAAGCCTGGTCCATAAAAGAATTAATCTCTGAGATACAAACCCATCCTTACAACCTGTCCTATTTATGTAGCACGCAAGGTTTAGATCCTTAGAATGAGTATTTCTGATGTTATCTATTTTATGGATGTGCAACAACTCCATCACTGTGGGATCAGAGGATACCTTGCAGGGTAGGCATAAATTGCCGTGCAGCAGTCTGTAGGGCACCAAGTACAGTGATACAAGTTTTGAGATGGTCCAAATTGGAGTTGTTTACTCCATGTATTCTTTTTGTGATGAACTTCTGTGATCTCTTGCAGCTGTTGCAATTGCCTGGTCTGATGAAAGCCTAGTGCAGAGGAACAACTTGTTTACTCCATGTGTTCTTTTTGTAATGAACTTCTGTGGTCTCTCACAGCTGTTGTAACTACTTGGTCTGATGAGAGACTAGTACAGAGGAATAATGACCTCCTTGGACCTGGATGCCATACTCTTACTTTATAAGTCATGCAATGTAGAATGATTTTCTCACCACAGTAGATGTGATGGTCAAAGGTGAGCTTAGTGTCAACATGTTGTTACCAAACCCCTGACCAACTGGTCTTCTTTTAGGGGTGTATATTAACTTGGCAGTATCCAGGTGTGAATGTCTTTCCAAATACATGTGTATTTTCTTTGTAAGTATTCAAATGATAACAAGTGGTGTTTGGTACAACTTTCCAGTCTGTCATATCTTCAGTTTCACTGGTTTCACTTCTTGATTTATTAGCAGGCCAACAAGTTTTTTTGCTAAGTTTTCCCTTGGCTCTCAGAATCTCACCATCCAGCTCCAAGTTTATCGATCACTTGAGAGAATTTAAGCATCTTATTCTTTCTAAAGTTTCCTCAGGTTCTACTCCATTTTTTTCCTTGCATTGACACCAAAAGCACAAATGTCCTGATTCTTAAGAAGTCAAACATGACTTATACTCTAAAACCAGGACAATGACTACGTATGAGTAAAACAATTCATCTCTTTACTTCTAAGACGGCCATATATTAATTACACACTTTATAATATAATTTTAATAGAAACTTGGAACTATTACTGATGTCTTGACCACATATGAATGGCTTTTTACAGAAAGCTGATCAGAGCATGACCTTTCCTCTCATTAGATATGCTTCTCAGAACAATAACAGTAAAAGGTATAAACCAGCAATTATTTGCCAGTGTCCTGTACAACTGAAAAATCTGCTGGAAATTAACTTAAGCTATAGATAGGCCATGTATCTATTAAATAATACCTTTCTAATGACTTACAAGTATACACTCCATGCTCAAGAGTTCTAAAATTAACTAGTCAGTTGCAAAATAGTAAAAAGGAATTTCTCAAGGTCAGAACTATAGTTAGGTCAACTGCCACCCTCAGCAATGCCTAGACTGGCACCCCCTTTAACCCAAAGTTGAGGACCAAAAATAAACCCTCTAACAACTTGAAATGCAAAAGAAGAAATCCTCTCAGAAATGCAGAATTATAGCAATTCAAATTCCTTGCAGCAGTTATGAAGAGCTAAAGACATTTATTTAACAACTTCAGTATTAGCCTCAGCTGTTTAAATGGATGCCGGTACTGTACTTATGCCCACTCTGCATCTCTTCGGAGGTGCCAGTCATACCCACTAACAGTCTGGAGCCAGGGCAGCTGCCTTCTCTTCCCCAACCAAATTATTCACAAGATCCCTATCACTGTTTTGGAGACTTTCTCCTTTCCCCAACATTGTGAGACTATGACATTGGTATATATAAGTTTGACAGCAGGTGGTTTGCCCCCCATATGGGAGTGTAGGAAGGCTTTCACCCTGCAAAAAACACTTGTTTCAAGATTTTTCATTTGGTTGCATATCAATGGCAGGTTTTGAGGTTATGCAACTGAGCATTTATGGTGAGTGCATTAGAAGCCTTTCTAATTCCTTTCTTAGGAGAAACTTAGCAACTCTTAATGATTAGGGCTAAAACTCTCAGTACACAGAGGAACAACTATCAGCCTAAGGAAATTTAGATTTATTAACTCTAGAGATGGAAAATAGAGATACATATGCTACCTCTGTGCATTCTGAATATTCATGCAGAAACCTAACATCTAGCATGTATTTCTCACAATGCTAGAAAATAAATATGTTTATTAATTTTTTTTCACACAAAAGGTGATAGCCTCATAGAACTTTACACCATTAGCAGAAATGATTAATAAAACATAACCTTAATCCATCTGTCAAGGCTTTACCCATGAGAGGAAAAAAACACATCCCTCTGTGGTTATGTATTATAAGGACATTTTGTTTATTTTTACCTCAAGGAAAACGTATTTGTTTATCTGTGAGTGAAGTAAATGTGTGTGTGTGTGTGTGTGTGTGTGTGTGTGTGTGTGTGTGTGTGTGTGTGTGTGTGTGTGTGTGTGTGTGTGTGTGTGAATCAGACAAGAATGCAAAAAATACAGTACATCAAATACAATGAACCAGAACTAACTGCCTTGGTCAAAGTCTATAAGCCTAGCATGCATCTCAACTCTCCAGAATTTTGCAGAATATCCAGATTTTGTCTCAGATGTTTTGTTCTGTTTCTCATAAAATGTGTGGTTTTCTAGCAAACCACTAAGGATAGAAGTTACTAAACAGTGACAGACATTTGAGTTTCAAATTTAACATCCTTCAAATGCATGCTAATGCAAAACCTATTACTCTGTCACACTTTGCATGTGGCAGTGTGTGGGGGGAGGGGGGATGCAGGTTAATGCTGTGTGTGACTATGTGAGTCCTGGAAGGGTGAGTGTAGAAAGATGGGTAGACTGGCCAGTGTGGGACTAGTGTCTCCAATGTACTGTGGCTAGATAGAGATTGGCAGTGCTGATAGGTGAGTATAGGTATGTACGGACACAGCTCCAGTAGATAATATAGCATTGTGCTAGGGTTTAATGGACAAATCTAAGACACCTACAGGAGATCTATGCACTGACCATTTATGTTCCCACCTATGGGGGTGCATTCTCCTGGGAAGGTCAGAGGCATGATCCACAACATACACAGAGAATGGAGTACTCTGAGTGTGAATAGCAGGATGTGCTACAGGTGGTCTCAGCATGAACACTCCATCCATGGCTGCATCCCCGGCATCATGCAATGCTTTCAACACTAGATTGTTGTGTTTACTTGATGGTACTAAGGGATCTAGACCATGTCCTCCTCCTTCCATAGTGGGCATCCCCATAGGAGATGGGGGAACAAGCCACAAGAAAGGTGGTGGCCATAATGGCTGGATACACAGGGACAGCTGCAGCATATAGAATCCCTACACTGGCTTCCTGTTGCATAAATGGACCTGGCCCTCCCATAGGTCATTATGCAGACCACATACAAGTTCAACCAGCTCAGCTATGGCTGCATTTGTTTCTGACTGCCCTGTATAATGGCACAGTTCAAACTTGGAATAGTAGCCATAGAGGAACCATGTCAGAAGGGGCAGTGTACTTGATGTCACTGGCCACTAGTATGCTTACCTTTCCCACACTCCTCAGACTCAGTGGAGCTGGAGGCAATCAATTATAATTTTACCACTGGAGAAGACGGCGATCCTGTGTGGATATGTTAATCATGTCTTGTCCTTTAGTGATATCCCAGAATCATGGGGTGGGTTACAAAGGCACACGGCCTGTGTCCATGAAAGGGGGAGGGGATATGACCATCACATTACCCATATTTTCTACTGTCATTGTGACCCACGACTGTGCCAGGATTTGGCTGCTATCATCATCATTGTCATTGTTTACAGACAAATCCCTGACATCAGGCATTCATAAATCCATGGTGGAGAAACCTGCCCATGCAGCATCTGTGAAAACATGTAAGCATACCCAAGTATATGAATGCACTCTTCACCAACACCTGTAGCCCACTGTAGATAAACACCTATAACAGAGTGCTAAGGACAATCTACAGTTAACATACCTTGAACAGACTGATGCTGTAGGTGTAGTCCCTATGTTCCTGTAACAACAAAGAAATCATGCTCTTTAGTTGTATGGTCCTGAGTCGGATGTGTAGTACAAATAGTTTCACAAATTATGGAATACCTATCTGGAGAACTGATGACTGATCAAGGTACTCCATGCAGTTGTGCACCCAAGTCCACAGTACTCCACCATGGGTAATGGAACCATCTGATCCCCCAAACAGAGATACCAACAGTTCCTTTGTGCCTGTTAACAATGACTCAATCAGTGTACCCCACCAGTGTCCCTCCACTTCTGTGGCAGGTGGGTTGCCTTACTGTATGCATGACTAATCATGTTTGTAACCCTTCTCCAAACCTGTTTGTATTTTCCATTTTGGCTATTGACTGCACCGATTTTCTCTAACACATCCCACCAGATATGCTCTGAAAAGGCTGTGTCAGATCCCACATTCTGGAGCATCACTGATCAAGCTCAGAGAGGGTCTATAGCATAATGCCATTCTCCACCTGGGTGTCTGTCTGTGTTAGATATGAGTACTTATAATATCAAAGAAATACATGTGTAAGCTGGTAGTATGTCATACACAATATACCCATACCCCAACAACAAACATATATGGCCAGTGTTCACATGGCCTCTTTTATAAGCCACCCCTAAAATGGCACAAGCCACTTACCAACTGCCAACATACAGATGGAAGCTGTATATGTTATATTTCTAGATGCCTCATAACACTGCAAAGAAACCCATGCAGAAACTCAAGGATATCTTGAGTAGGTCATATGCTCTGTGTGTCTGTGAGTTGTAGCGGCACAGATACTGCCTCTTCCTAAACTGTGGATGTGTACAAGTGTTGTACCCTGAACTATGGATGTGCCACAGGCCCAGCAGTGCAGAGGCCTGCCATTGCATAACAACCATCCTGGAAATAACAGGCACTGTGAATGCATGCTACAGCATGTCTGCCTCCACAGTGTGCCCCACTGTTACATAAACCCTGAGAACAGTGCTTGTGCAATCCAAAAGTAGACTGAGACCTATGCCAAGACAACCCTCAGGATATCAGTTTTATTTCCTAGTATTATCCATGCAAGTCTTCCTACATGGGTATATATGGGGTGTACCCCCAACAATACCAATCCACACATAAAGCACAACGGTACAGATGTGGGAAGAAGAAACCCATACATGCTACAGAGGCCTTAGGGCCATTCCCCCTTGGAGCACTCCCTGAGACAGTGAAGATATTTGTGTTTGTTGCAAAATCACATGGAGTATTACCAGGCTAGTAGATATAGTTAGTGCTAGTGTAGGCTCCTTTTCCTCTTCCACCTACAAAAACACACATTCTTCCCCACAGCCACAGTCCATCAAAAGAGATTCTAAATGGTAAATGGGCACATCACTTCTGTGGTCATAGCTTGAGGGCTAAGGACTACAAGATCCACTGCACGAACACCCCTTGTTGATGTAGACGACAATTTCCCCCCTACCCACAATGGAAAAAGATGCAGACAATGTGTCACTGTCCCCTCAGCAGACAAATCAATACTACCCAGGGGCCTCACACAGAGGGCTGCCAACTGGAGAACTGTTACCCTCCTTTGCAGAACACCACAGCATATAGTCCAGCATATGTGAGTTATCCAGAATCACACTGAAGACTTCATAAGACTTGTATATCAACAGTGAGTAGAATATACACAATCCTCAGCCTAAACCAGATCCTATGTCTTCCACATACTACAATACACACACACACGCACGCGCACGCACACGCATGCACACACACACACACACACACACACACACACACACACACACACACACACACTGCTCTTCAACTAAACAAAAAACTAAATAAATAAATAAATACGATTTTGCAGATTTTGCATTAGTTCATGCCAATCGACTTTCTATAAATCCATGCCTCCTTCAAATGAAGCGCAGAAAATAAATAAATAAATAAATAAAATGAAATGAAATAAAAAGACTTTGCATGTACTATAAAAAGTCAATTGGTCTAACTGATGCCTTTGTATCAATTGGCTTCCTACAGATACACATCCCCCTCAGCTCTTCAATTTGAAGAGCTAAAAAAAGGAACTGAAGTGTCTTTCTGTACTGGCATGTTGTTACAGAAAAAATAAAATTAAAATGCAAGAGTTCTCAATTGTGTCCCCTAACACTTTGTGCCCGGAGCAGTAGCTTTCTTTACCCCACTTGCTGACAAGTGGTACAATGCTACTGCACACTAGTGGATACATCTTCCAGAAGGGACATTTGTCATTCTATAGCCCCTGGCACAACAGCATACCTAGCAGTTGTTTAGTCTGTCTCTTAGGTTGATCCTCAGACACAGGCAGGACAGTAATTATTTTCTCTCTTTCTTAGTTACTATCTTTCTTTTATATTTTATTTAATGTTTGCTTTTTTTCATTTCTTCTTATGTATGCTACTATTTTCTGCATTGTCAGCCACAGCTGTGTTTGTTCTGTGGAAGTGGTCCCTGCTTCACCATTGTGCCCATCCATCAACTGCCAGCTTGTCATCTGGCTCCAGGCCTGCCTCTCCATTAGTGAGAGAGGTCATTTGACAGGGAAGACCTAAAAGTAGTCTCAGTGGCCTCTGGTGGTCAATCACTGGAGGGAGTGGTGCTGTAGTACCTCTTGCCGATACTGCCGTTGGGTCACAGTTCATTACCTGGTGGCAACTGGAGGAGGTAATGACAGAGTTTGTGGATTGACATCTGCATTGGCTTCCTGGAGAATGTCCTCATTTTACTTACTGAATCACACCACTTCCTGCCACTGTCTAGTGCACCATCTGAGGCAGGACCCAACAGGAAGATCAGTCACAGTGGTGACTGACCTCTCCCTGGTCCTGCCTAAGGAAGTAATATCAGGAGATGGACCATGGTGTCTCCCTCCCCTGTATGTCCCTGACCCATTCCTTTTTGTTGTCCGGTCCTCCCAATCACCACTTGTTCTCCCTGTCTCAGTAACTGCATCTGCCCACTGACAACTCCTTCTTCATGTCAGAACGTCCCCTGTTAGTGTTAATGTTTTATGTTTTCTCATGTGTCCTACTTCCATACCACTACATTCTTTCCATCCACTAATTTCTCATACATCCTTTCCCATCTATCCTTTTTTATCCCTTTTCCTATATATCCTTCTTGAGAAAAAAATGGGCACCTGTCCTTAAAAAAAGGATACCCTTACTAGCCCTCCCCAATCCCTCAATTTTCTTCCTTGTGTCCATCTGTATGTTTTTCTGCTTGTTCTTCCCCCTATATGACTTTTCTATACTCTCATTTCCTCCCCATTAAATAGTGCAGAAAGGTTGCATATGTGGATGCACATACTCATATGCATGCAACATACATGCTACTACTGCTTGAGATTTCTGTGACTTTCCCACAAAACACCTTTCCTTTTGCTGGTATTGCCATTTCCATGAGTAGAGTCCTTCAGTTAGTAGTTGAGGTTCTAAATGGATCCTTCTTAAATGATAATTACCTTTCAGCAATGTCACACAACTCATGATGTCCACGGAAGCTTTTGCATAGCCGGATTATATATGTTTCTGAATCCCACGTATTAAGTGTACATTGATTTACTATATAAAGATGCACAATCAGTTATCTCAAGATCTGTCTGTTTTGCAGAAAACCACAGCCTTGTGAATTTGTGTTATAAAGTGCAGCTAACTTATTTGATAATTTCATTTCACTGTAGGTGACATTTCAAAATAGGTTCTCTTTTCCTTGACCATCCCTACAGTCTGGTAACACGTCACCACCATTACTGCCTAAACCAAATGTAGATTGTGCGTCTGGGTTAATGTGCATGTTTTTTTTTTTACTGCAGACTATTTATGCTTTGTCATATGTCTTAAAAAATGAAACATATTAGATTAAAACATATATATATATATATATATATATATATATATATATATATATATATATAAATAAAATCATCAGCACTTTGACATCTAATATATTGTAAAAATACCAGGTTGAGTAGGCAAGATCTTCCCTTAACAAAGCCAAACGTGGGACTGGTCCAGTGTCTGTAGATTGCCAATGTCCTTGATCATTACCATGATAATTCTTTTCATGGCTTTGCATATTATACATGTCAGACTGATGGGTCAGTTGATGGCCCACCTTTATGAAGAGGGATGACTGCTGTGGCCCTTTCACCTGGCATGTAACCTGTTTTGAAACTGTAGTTGAAAAGTGCCTCAATGGTCCTCCTAGAAGATGTTTTAGACAAGTTAGGAAGAAATTGGGGGTATTGTTGCAGAGCAGTGAAGCAGTGTTTTTGGCCTTTGTGAGTACTGCTATGACCTACTCCCTATTAATGGTGGGGGGAATATGCTAGAAGAGATTTTACAGGAGGTAGTGGAGGGTTTGAAGTTAGAGCTAAATTTATCAGCTAGTAGATTTATGTCACCCGGGTCAGTGAAGGTTGTGCCATTTATGACCAGTTCTGCACACTATTGAATGTTATCTTTAAGGTTCCTGACATAGCTGAAGAAGGCCTTGTGATCATCCTTAGCAAGGGAGGCTATACTGACCTTGTAATTGTACTTGTTGGACTACATTAGACATCTTAGTTGCTTGTTTAGTTGAGTCAGAGATCTCTTGTCTCTGTGATATTTGCTTTTTCTGATTTTGGCCATGGCTTTTTTCTTTTGTTATATATCCTGTTAAGATAAGGATTCCACCAGTGGGGTTTATTTTTGATGTTAGATTTGGGCTTAATTCTGGTAGGTAGGGTAGCATCAGTGCAGCAATTTACATGTTGTACAGGATTTCTGTGAATAATTCTGTATAAGTAACTGTGTTCTCTGGGGTTGGGGGAGCAATGAATTTTCACAAACAATTTCTTAATAAGATGTAGTTTCCTTTTGAATAGTTCTTAACTGTTACAGGTTTAGTTGGGTTTTCTAGGTTGATTTATGTTTCAAAGAAAATAGCTTTGTGGTCCAACCCCACCAATGAGAATGCTACACAGTGGAGGGGGCAATATTCTCCCATATTGGTAAGTACTAAGTCCAGTATGTTTGATCCTCTGGTTGGAGTGCACACTATCTGGTCCAGGGTGTTCATGTTGATAAAGTCCAGAAAATATTGTGCCTATGAATTAAAGGCAGTGTAAGTTTCTCAGTCTACAGAGGGGTAGTTAAGGATATTTGGTTGGATGGTGAGGGCCTCTAGAAGGTCTAGGTAAGAGTTGTGAGCTTTGTGCTTCAGAGAGACTGACTTGTAGTTGGCCAGGACATGGAAAGGAACCTTGTCAATGAATATTGTTTTTATTTCCATGCTCCGAGATTATGTCTCGGAACATGCACTGTGTGTGGTCAATCTTTTTTTTCAGTTTTTTTGTTTTGGTCAGTGTGTTTCATGTTGACATTTTGTAGTCTCCATCTTATTAGGTGTATGTGTGTGTGTGTGTGTGTGTGTGTGTGTGTGTGTGTGTGTGTGTGTGTGTGTGTGTGTGTGTGTGTGTGTGTGTGTGTGTGTGTGTGTGTGTGTGTGTGTGTGTGTGTGTGTGTGTGCGTGTGTGTGTGTATAATATATATATATATATATATATATATATATATATATATATATATATATATATATATATATATATATATATATATATATATATATAAATCTAGGACATTTCACCGAATGCACATTTCACAGAAAGTTGAATTAGTGTGCACTTTTCACCGAAAACCCAATTCACTGAAAACACAATTCACCGAAACACATTTCACCGAAAATGGTATATGGCTTTGTCCCCACTGTAGACTGACCCTGGAGTTGATATATATAGTGGGGGGGGGGCATAACCCCACATATTTAAATGTGTTAAACTATATACATGCATACTTGCAATTGCAATCTATTACTCTTATCCAAACATGATATATACTTGAAATATGTTCTGTTTGGTATGTTGAATTTGTATACAGTTGCTTCTTGTCATATACATTTGAGCCTATGTCACAGCTTTATAAAATGTTTTATTTTATTGAAAGGCCTCAAACATAAAAACAAATACCCCAATACCCCCCTAAAACCTATTAACAATACTAACACACAAAACTATTTACACCTTCAAATATTGAACTTTTACCCTCATAATAGGAATAAAAGTCCCAAGCTGAAAGCCACACTCATAGACTCGAGTTAACCTAAAAGAAAGGTTATCCATGCTAAGATGCATGATGCAGGTGGTGCTTCTCTTAAGTGCTGACTGGGTTTGTCTTATCTTTATAGCTTTCCCAGCTTGGAAAACTCCAGAATGTTTTCAGAGAACATTAACTACCTTGGAATGACTCTGAATGCTTTCAGAGAAGTTATCTACTTTGGGAAAACCACTGAATGCTTTCAGAGAACGTTAGCTCTTAATTTCTCTTTTATTTCTTTTTCTGGAATTCATAAATTCCAATGCCTTGGAGCAACTTATTCACACCCCCACCAGGGGAAGCAATATCCTAGACCTGGTCATTGCCAACATGGGCAACCAGTGTTCCACACCAGAGGTCAATTCATCATTGGTCAGATTCGACCACAAGCTAATCACCCTAGACATCCATATCCCTCCCCCACCCCCAATTAGAGAAACCACCGTAAAAAAATTCTCCAAAGCCAACTTGACACTTCTTAAGAAAGAAGTGGCAAATTTCATGGCACCCATGCAGACGGACAATAGAGGTACGACTGCTGAATCCAACACAAATGCACTTTTATAAGTACTTACACGAGTGCATGGATCATGCTATCCCTAATAGAACCAAGATGCTATCCTCCAAAAAAAGGAAGCCAATCTGGTGGTCCTCTGCCATAAACAAACTCTACAACAGAAGTGGGGAGCCTTGAGCAGCCTACCTGTCCTTGGGGGAAGTGACCTCAGCACAAGAAGCTGTAGTAATTGGTTGTTTGGGACCATTCCTAGCTCTTTTGTAGTTCACTGTTTAAAATCCGCCTCTGGGCGTTTTTTTCTGGCTATACTGCTCAGACAAGCTCCACGTGAGTTTACAGAGTGGTCCTAGCAGCAAGGAACTCGAAAAAGCGACTACCTTTTGGATTTAAGTATCTTTGCTTTTTTTCACTGGAAATAGCTTCTGTAGCTTACTTTGAACTAGCCTGAACTGTTTTTTAACTGATTGCTGCATTTATTTTAAAATCTGCACTTAAAGTTACATTTAGTCGAATTTGATCGAAAGTTTGCTTGTTTGTTTGTTTAATTTAACTGTGGAGGCTTCCCACTAAAGTGTGCTAGCCCGTGTAACTAATTTATCACTGTCTCTGCATTTTCTGTGTGTTTCTACCAAAAAAACAAAAAAACAAAAAAATAATCCTTGTTTTCCCGCCTTCCTCGACTAGCTTAGACCAGTTTACAGGCATTGCTGTATTCTGGGCTGTGGTGTAGTTCCTGTGTTGTCCATTACCTTACTTGGATAGAAGGAAGTTTCTTTGCTCACCAGTGGGAGTGGGGAGCCTTGAGCAGCCTACCTGTCCTTGGGGGAAGTGACATCAGCACAAGAAGCTGTAGTAATTGGTTGTTTGGGACCATTCCTAGCTCTTTTGTAGTTCACTGTTTAAAATCCGCCTGTGGGCATTTTTTTCTGGCTATACTGCTCAGACAAGCTCCACATGGGTTTACAGAGTGGTCCTAGCAGCAAGGAACTCGAAAAAGCGACTACCTTCTGGATTTAAGTATCTTTGCTTTTTCACTGGAAATAGCTTCTGTAGCTTACTTTGAACTAGCCTGAACTGTTTTTTAACTGATTGCTGCATTTATTTTAAAATCTGCACTTAAAGTTACATTTAGTCGAATTTGATCGAAAGTTTGCTTGTTTGTTTGTTTAATTTAACTGTGGAGGCTGCCCACTAAGGTGTGCTAGCCTGTGTAACTAATTTATCACTGTCTCTGCATTTTCTGTGTGTTTCTACCAAAAACAAAAAATAATCCTTGTTTTCCCGCCTTCCTCGACTAGCTTAGACCAGTTTACAGGCATTGCTGTATTCTGGGCTGTGGTGTAGTTCCTGTGTTGTCCATTACCTTACTTGGATAGAAGGAAGTTTCTTTGCTCACCAGTGGGAGTGGGGAGCCTTGAGCAGCCTACCTGTCCTTGGGGGAAGTGACCTCAGCACAAGAAGTTGTAGTAATTGGTTGTTTGGGACCATTCCTAGCTCTTTTGTAGTTCACTGTTTAAAATCCTCCTCTGGGCATTTTTTTCTGGCTATACTGCTCAGACAAGCTCCACGTGGGTTTACAGAGTGGTCCTAGCAGCAAGGAACTCGAAAAAGCAACTACCTTCTGGATTTAAGTATCTTTGCTTTTTTTCACTGGAAATAGCTTCTGTAGCTTACTTTGAACTAGCCTGAACTGTTTTTAACTGATTGCTGCATTTATTTTAAAATCTGCACTTAAAGTTACATTTAGTCGAATTTGATCGAAAGTTTGCTTGTTTGTTTGTTTAATTTAACTGTGGAGGCTGCCCACTAAAGTGTGCTAGCCTGTGTAACTAATTTATCACTGTCGCTGCATTTTCTGTGTGTTTCTACCAAAAAAAACAAAAAAATAATCCTTGTTTTCCCGCCTTCCTCGACTAGCTTAGACCAGTTTACAGGCATTGCTGTATTCTGGGCTGTGGTGTAGTTCCTGTGTTGTCCATTACCTTACTTGGATAGAAGGAAGTTTCTTTGCTCACCAGTGGGAGTGGGGAGCCCTGAGCAGCCTACCTGTCCTTGGGGGAAGTTACCTCAGCACAAGAAGCTGTAGTAATTGGTTGTTTGGGACCATTCCTAGCTCTTTTGTAGTTCACTGTTTAAAATCCACGTTTGCACGGATTTGCGTGGTCGTGCGCATAGCGCAGTGCCGGTTAAACAAGGTTAAACTTTTTCTGGCTCCGCCAAGTCTGCTCTTCAAATTTTCCCTTAAGGAAGCTCTATTTTTAGTATAACCAGAATACTCACTGTATTATAAGCCTAAGCACTTGTTCTCAATACTTCTCTACTAAGTAAGCACTCTCGTACTAAGTAAAGCACTACATCTACTTACCACCCCTGTGAATACCCACTTCCCTTAAAGGTATACCACTCCCTTATACTGTTCTAGCATGTCGAGTGGTAGATTACTGGCGTCGTCTCCAGTTCAGCTGGTCAATCTGGGCATCTTGAGACAATGCTACAATTGTCTCATGTACACAGACAACCCTCTCCTCCTCCCAACAAACACAATTACATGTGAGAGATGCAACTATATAGCCAAACTGGAGGCTGAACTCTCTCAACTCAGGGCTGGCATGACCAGACAGGAGGAGATGGCAATCACACACACAACAATCCCAGTTTCACATAGACCTACCACAACTGCAAACCAAACACATAAAAACACAAAGACATAC